>NW_027110283.1:1401940-1405156 GCF_000696795.3 Halyomorpha halys
ATATAGCAGGCTTACAGTCTCAGTGGCAATTATCATCATATAGCAGGCTTACAGTCTCAGTGGCAATTATCATCATATAGCAGGCTTACAGTCTCTCTATTAAATATTTGCAAGATTAGTGACCAAATTTAATATTTTAGATATATATTTTAAAGAATATCAATGGTAAGCTATCAGCATAGACAAAATACTATTTCTTTATTTTATTTTTTTTTGAAAATCAGACATTTTTTTTAAATAACAGATTGCATCATAGGTGTTTTAATACTATAATTAGTAATATTGTATAATGTTAATGTAATTTAATGCTAGTAGGCTATGTAATCAGCCAAATTTTCAGGTGGAATTTTACCATTGATATCTTTCATTAATAGTCAAAAAATGTTTTTAAAGTGATATGGTACCATGTGAAGTTTTATTTCAGGGAAAAATATATTTAGGAATATATAGGTGAAAGAGGGATGGGGGAATATATCCTACAGTTTTTTTATACCTAATAGGTCGAAAACTGCTAGTAACATACAATAATTTTTTTTTTTTTTTTGGATTTTCCCAAGATCCGGCTTTCCTTGGAATTGCTTTATTATACATTCAATCTTATTAACTTTTCTCCATTATCTACTTTAGAAAACTCCTTTCTCGAAGCTAGCTCTTCTTTTGTTAGTTCTGCCCTGTCTACTGCTGAATTAATAGTTTGCTAGTAATGCCACTTGCTTAGTTACTCATCATTATTTATTTTTTATAAATTATGTTGTTTTAATACTTAACCTTTTCACAACTTGAGATCAGATTTTTCATGGGAGGAAGCACTGTGCTTCCTGATTTTGTCCAAAGATAAAAGTTTCAAATTCTTCCTGAGTGGTTTGAAGCCCTGTACAAAAAACATTGATTTTTTTTTAATGACTATTTTAACTATCATTTAATAAAACAAATCTACAATGTTCTATCAGTTTATAATTGTTATCCTTTATAGGAGTAGTTCATAAATAGGATGAGTTAACAAGAACTAGTTCTTAATAATATAAAGATTTTTTTAATTTTAGAATGGTATAATAAGATCAAAAACAGGAAACAAAAATAGAAATCTGTGTCTGAGCTGGAACAGTAACCAGGATTTGTAGATGTTGAAGGTACAGAGTTGGGCAACTATGAAACTAATAGCTAAAATTACCATGGATGTGATATTTATTTATCAATGATTCATTCATGAATTAAGTTCTTATCCATGGCAATTTTAGATATTACTTTCAGCTATAGCTAATTTTTGCCCATCTCTGGCAAGGTAGGTATGCCTTCTACGTCTAATAGCATCCTCTTGCATTAGTTTGGAATGTATTTTGGTATCCAATAAATCTTGTGTTAAAGTTCCATATCCTTGCTAAAATAGTTCCACAACAATACTATGTCCTTTTATTTATTTTCTTAGAAATTTCATCTTTCAGATGGGATTTCACTCCTACAGAAGAAGAAAAATATTTCATACTTCAGAAAATGGGTGGAAATCTGCAAATTCCCCAGAATTTTGATGCCAGTGAGTCAGATGTCCCGAGCCTGAAGAGAGGACTTTCAATAAATCATCAAACACGAGAACTGTGTGACAAACTTGGTAAAATATTACTTTCTTTACTATTGGTATGCTGGAAAAAAATATATTTAATAGGTATAATCTTTTATATCCTTTATCCACTTCTTTATTCTTTTTATGATACAAACGTTTCGGGCTCTTCTGTCCATTATTAAGTTCTAAAATTGAAAATATTTACAATCAACATTTTTACTATTAACATAAGTTGCAATCAAAAAAGTTTACATTACATTTTAATAAAAAAAAATTTACACATTTAAATTTTACAAATAATTTAATATTTATATACACATTCACTTCACTAGTTTATAAACATTTTCACATCTAAAATATTTTTGAAACTAAGCCAAATTTTCTTATCTTATTATTAATTTGTGGGCATATGTTATTTTAAATTGAAAATCATTTTTAATATATTCGAAATTGAATATAAGTCCTATTTATAAAAAAAAACTTATTTTTCATCATTGTGGTTTTCCAAAAATGTTTTTACTATTGAAAATCATTTTTATTTCCAGTGATTATTAACATTTTAATGTTTTTTATTATATTTGTAAACTACCTTTTTAAATTTTAACTTTGGAACTTAAGTTGTTGGATTACAATTTTACAATCATTTAAATTTAAAATTTATATTTACAATTTTAATGTAAGAAAAACTACATTTTACTTAGTCTCATAAGTTATATTGAAAACTGTTTTGATAATTACTTCTACATTCACTGTGAATAATTTTACTGGAACAATAATTTTATAAAAAATTTAAATTTTATATTCCTCAATAGGAATTTTGTATTATTTAAGGTATTAAAAATTACGAGTTTGAATGATTGAAAATTTGAGTATGGTTATTTTATTTTTTAATTTTGTTTATTTTAGGGATTGATGATCCAATGACCCTTTTTGAAGGCTATCCATCACCTGGGACTGTTGAAACACTCGACCTAAATGATTCATCTTGTACCGATGATTTAACATTTGGGGATTCTGCTAACGAGAATTCATTTAGGTAAAATAATTTAAGATGCAATTCTCTCTTTTTATATTTACCTTGTAAAAAATCAAAAGTATAGTTCTATGTTTATTTAATATTTCAATGGTATTATTAGCCTTGCAGATTCAGAAAAGGATGAATCAGAGAGTCCTCAATCGTGTGGTAAAATAGCTCTAGTTTTACCACCACCGAAATTTAGTGATTCCTTAAATGAAGAACTAGAAGAAAGAAGTGAATCCGACATCTCAAGGGAGCTGGAAGAAGACAAAAGTTCAGAACAGGCTTTGTTTGTTATCGGTATGATATATCACTGTTGATAATTTTTATTCATGATTTAAGTTTGTTTGTATAATTGTATTAAACTTGCTCTTATACCTGGACTGTCATTAAACCATGTATTGCGTATTAATAGATATGAGTGCTTCCTAAACTGTATCTCAGAGCACATGTTTATTATATACTTGAGGTGTTTACTTCCAAAATGGAATAAATCACCTGGTAAAATTATGTTTAATTTCTAAAACTTTAAATTCCACAGAAATTAAAGGTAGAAATGTTGGTTTCCTATTTACAAAAGAGAATAAAGGCCATAGTACTCCTTTTTGAATCGTATGACGCTCCAGTCTCATTTCATTTA
>NW_027110283.1:1405206-1411249 GCF_000696795.3 Halyomorpha halys
TCCTTGTCCTGAATATCTTTTCAAACTAAACAACCGATAAATTAAAAAAAAAGTGATTTCTATCTATTCTTCATTATCTATTTAATTAAATTAAATTGAATATTAATTAAATTATTTATTATTGTGTTCGCTGTTGACACCAGATTTGTTAATGTTGAAAGACACCAGTGCCCCTAGAATAAAGCGGTAGCTTCAGAGCTCTTTCAAATACTTCATTACAACAAAAAACATCAATGCTCAAGTTTGCAAGGATGCATTTTTGAGAATTCTTTCATTTAAAAAACGGAGAGTGGAAAGTATATTGAAGAGGTTTGCTCAAAATGGATCTATACCTAAAGAAAATATAGGGGGGATAAGCTATCATTAAAATTTGAAAATAAGAAAGAAAATGTAATAATTATCATAAAAAAAAATTGAAGCCAATTCAAAACGATTGAAGGCCAATATTACAGAAGCAAGAAAACACAGGGATAAATAATAATAATACTTTATTTATTCTGGGACAAATCCCTTTAGAATAATACAGAGAGATAGACAGATGTGGGCTGAGGAGCCTCAGAGATACTTTTTACAACAAAGTACTTTAACAAAAATACAAAGAAATATAAATAGTCATTATAAAAAATAATTATAAGTTACTTCCTAACTTTAATCAGTTGGACAATAAAACAAAAAAAAAGAAAATGATGTAAAAATAGTTAAGAACGCTGTAATTATTTATATACATATTTACAATTATATTGATTTACTATTTTATGGGGTCTGAATGCATAAGAAATGATTGAACTGGCAGGATTTAATGGTAAGGAGGGTATTGGAGCGATGAATGTTGGGAGGGATGGAGTTCCATAGGATTTTCTTTTGAGGAGAAAATTAAACATTGCTGTGGAGATGGGCTATCTAAAAATAGAAATTAATGTCCATTAGCTAAAAGAAAAAAAAATGTATGATATCTGACAAAGAAAAAAATTATCATTATTTTATTTTATTGCCTAAAAACTGTATGCCAAATCATCAAGTACCTAACCAGTCACCGTATTTCTAGGGGCAACTCCACACATATAATTTATTAATAGTGACAAATCAGACCAATTTTATTTATTACTAGAATGAGACAAAAGAAAGGGTCAAACGCTTTGTATGACTGCTAAATTTTATTGACTTTTCAGCTTGCATCACAAATGTTCGATTTTGTTGCGATGGATTTGTGTTATTATTTGTCTCACCTATTATGATGAAATATTTTCAAATCACAGAAAGCCCTTCTCCAAAAAGTGTTTAACTTTTTGTTGGAAGCATTCTCTGGACTACTGAAACAACCTAGCCAGTGTCAATTTAAATTTATTCAAAGAGAATTATTTGGAACAAAAATGCTAAGTCTACCACATTCGTAAGGGGCAAAAGGAATTATTATGTGATTATAGGAATACAGAATGCTTTCAATCTGTTAAAAAAAAAAGCAAACCTGTTTAACTTGAGAAAGACATTATATTAAAAATTCCAATCTAAAGGATGTGAACCAGCAGATGAAAGAACATTTATACTTATTAAAAGCACTATTGGAATTGATACTGATGAGGATGAAGAAACCTGTTTTGGTATTCAAGAGAATGAGTTTGTTTAAATATGTGAACATCAATATTTTAAAAGTTATTATTAAAAATGATTATTTTTAGTAAAAATTACTATTTTTACTAAAAATCAATATTGTAAAACTACAATTTTTAGTTTACCTTATTATTGTGAAATCTTTTTTTTTTTTTTTCATAAAGAAAATGAATGTGAAAAAGAGATAGGATTTTTCATAGAATTTTATTTTTTAATTCATTTAATCTTATTTATCACAAGAAAATGAATGTTAGATTGACCTGGTAATTATTTGCCTATTGAAATAATATTAGCTAATAAATATTTTGTTTTCCCTGAAAAGTTTCATGATTTGGATTTATTCCAGTTTGAAAGTCGACGACTCATTTTATTTTTTCTTGTAATGATTATTTATGCATTATAATGAAAAATCTAGGTTTATTCCAAAGTAAAGTGACCTAGTGGCATAGTATATTGATTGACTGAAATATATCCTTAAATTACTTGAAGAAGTTTGTCGGGGGGTGCGGTCAGCAAAGAACAACATAAATAAACAAAACCATAATTTGATTTAATGAAAAAACGTATATTGAACCTTCTTGTTATTTAAAAATAATTAAATTAGTTTTAAATAAAAGTCTATTACTTGGCTGTTTAGACCTGCAGGTCTATTCAGATAATATTTAAGGATAAATTCATATAATAAATATTCTTATACATCTAATCTGATCTGTAGTTCTAACATCTAGAATAATCGAAAACTTGAATTAAATTTAAACTTATTCAGTTCTATATAAAAGCTTGATACAAAATAACCATTTGATGATTTTTCAGATGAATCTCCCAAAAGGCCAGTAGAAGAGGAAGTAGCAAAAACAATTACAGGTCCAAAAAAATTTAAAAGGCGTAATAAAGATATTTATTGGAATAATGATGAATAGGTTTTAATGACTATGTAAACTTGTTCAAATTATTATTATGTTAAACTTGATATAGTTTTATTAGTTTAATTAAGTATTTAAATGATTTACTATTATTATGTTATATTTTATATGCTACAATAGTGCTGTTTTAATTTTAAACAATTTTAACTTGGTTATATGGACAATGTCTTTTCCATAACTTATTGTGGAGGGAGGTAGTGTATTACATTATTTAATGTTATTTCTGACTAATCAAGAAGTACATATTTTAGCATGTCTGTATTAGTTACCATGGCTTCAACAGCTGTCTAATACAGATAAATTGATGTCAGAGTTATTTTTGTTTCTTTCGATTTCGGCATAATTTTATTATTCCTTAAATACATCATCTCCTTCCACCAACTTTATTTGTTCATCATTGTTTTTAAATTGTATTTTTTTTCAGGATTTATTTTTAAAAAGAAATAGATAATTTTGTAACTGTTCCAGATGAAATTATAGTACTATTTTTGGTAGTAAATGTTTAATATTTTTTAACAATTTCATTTTTAATTTTGAGTTATATGCTTATTGCACCATGCTTGGGCGATTATATTAAAATCAAACTAAATGATAAATTTAGTTTAAATGTGATATTAATCTCAAGAGTGGAATTTCATTGTATTGTATCTTTGCACATTTTATTTTTTTTTATTTTTTACTGATTGGAAGGGATATAATCCTATTCAGAATTATCCATTCTTTTAGCTTTTACTATTTATTTTATTGTAAAAATTTATTATAAGCCATGTTATTATGGTAATTATGATGATTTAATGAAATTATCTTACTTCTTGTACTACAAAATTAGTTATTTTTAAAGTTAATATGATTTAAATGTCATAGAAGATGACATTTTATTTATTTTGACTCATACAGGGTTAGATGTTCAAGATTGTTATTTAAGTAAGATTTTAATTTGTTCATTTACCACCCAAATTTAATTATACTGATACTGTATTTGATTCAGGTTAATGTTCCATTTTTATTAGATCGAATTGAAAAAATATAAATTAATTTTAGGTTTTAAATTTTATTGTTTAATCAAACTATTATTTCAAGGTATGCCTAAAGGTGCTATTAGCTCAATATTTGTGATTCATTCAAGTCTAATCGGGTTTATAGTTTAACTTAGTCAGTTCTTTAAAATTACAAGGATGATTTGTCAGTCTAATTTTTTTTTTTTTTTTTTTTTTTTTTGTAGTTCAAAGTAGCTCCATACTTTATTCATTAGATACATCACCTACTTATTGAAATATTCTGGATTCCCTTTCTAATACCATGATTAATATAGAAAATATTTTTAGCAAAAGTATTTTTACACGATTACTCAGAAAGAAAATTCCAATGATGAATTGTTTATTATCAATTGGTTAGTGAAATTTGTTTATCCTAATAAATTATATTAATAATGTTATAATTTATGTATTATACTATGATGTTTTTCTAAAAGTTTTTAATTTAATTTACTTTATGTTTTTATTTTATTGTACACTTTATTTTTAGATTTAATTTAAATTTTTAATTCCATAGGGAGCGAATTGGTATAGGAAGTAGAGCTTTCTATGGTTAATGAACCAGTTCAAATTGTGGCCTGGCATACTAAATTTTTTTTTGGAACATAATTTGATTGGCTTATCCAGGTAGAAATCCTGGCTTAACCCCTTTAGTACTGAGTGATGAAATATTTTTGTTTACCGTCAGTATTAGCTCAAAGTGCCAATAATGGTATATCATATATCATTCACGTCAAATTGTAAGAAGCCATCAAATAAGCAACGATATATGTCGTAAAAGGTAATTTTTTCAATTACTATGAACAATAATATAATATCATTCAGCACTAAAAGAGTTAAAAGATGCTTCTTGGGTCTGCTCAACCCTTAAAATGAGTACCTGACATTAGCTATAAGATAAATCAAGCAGTTGGAGCTGAGTGCTGGCCAAATGGTCTCCTCTGCATACTACGAACTTCTCAATTCAGGCATCTTTGAAGTCTGTTGATGGACTAATTATTATTTTTATAATATACTTGTAAATTTCAAGGTTTAAAATTGATTTTGTATAATTTTTGTATGCACGTGTATGATATTTTGTTGCATTCTTTTATTTTCTGAAAATTGTGGTTGATTATTTGGATGTGATATTAAGGTTTAAATATAGCTTTTTGAATCCGTGAATTTTGTTATTATTGAGACCTATCCTATTCCTATTTGTAAAATTACCATTAAACATCCATATGTTTGATTCAGTAATAGCTTATATTATTTTCACAATGTAATTTTAAGACTGTTAATATCAAATTATTCAGCTACCTTAACAGACTGTAAGTTATCTTTGTGCCTGATATTCATAAAGAAGTACTGTATTATGAGTATGAGAGGAAGCACTGTAATATAGACCGAAATATTATATGAAGTAGTTAATTAAGAATTTAAATAATAAGCACAATGTGCCAAATTAAGTTGATCAGTGGACCCTCCACCATGGTCATTTATCCAGTGGTATTGCTAAGACCTCATGATAGGCCTCAATACAGCATGTTCTATGATTTTCAGTGTTACCAATGCAAGAAGGTAGGTAGAAAAGAGCCAGCCCTCGGAACTTGTAGGAAAGGAAATAAGAAGGATAATCAATCAACAACCCCAAAGATATTTGACAGCCAGAAACAATAATCCTTGTAGAGCTTGAAAGGATAGAGAGAAAAATGTAATGAACCTGGTTTCTAGAGAGGTACCATATACCCCCATTAAATCTCAACATCTAGAGGCATACTACTAGTATATTTATTTGGGCTCATCTTGGAGATCTTTGTCAACATCAATTACTTTTATTGATAATATATCAAATTTTATATCTCACAATTACATAAACATATGGCATAGCAGCTATACCTCCTCCAGGTGGCACCTGCTTGCTGATAAAACAGGTACCAGCAGTTTGTCACCTGAGTATACTGTTTGCCTTTACAGTACTAAAGATATTTAGAAAGAGATTAGGACAATACAGATGAGCAATATTTACTTAAAATTCTTGATGGCTTTAACAATAGTACACGATTGGCCTGGTCTTTGGCAGATGCAATCGGTTTAGCTGCACCAGGCCTCCCACTAAGAATAAAAAACTGAAGATGAAGTATTTTCTAACTGATTGAGTGAACTAATATAATTTATTATGACCATGTAGAGAACCACTGATCAATATTCGTGAAAAAAAAAATCAACAGAGAACCAGGTCTTCACACAGCGAAAATCAAGAAATTCAACATCCAAACACATCACCTATTCCTGGGATTTAAAAGTGTCTATGACAATATGAACCAGAAAGAATTCGGAATACTCATCAAGTTTTCGAGAATGTACTATGTTACAATGGCAGGCCAGAGAATTTTTCAAGGGTCCAAGCTAGAATAAGTTTTTGCCAAGGAAGTGCGTTAGCCACCCTTTACTTAATTTTGGTCAGCCTTGCATTAGCCACCCTTTACTTAATTTCGG
>NW_027110283.1:1411404-1414268 GCF_000696795.3 Halyomorpha halys
CCAAACTAGCGTTAGCCACCCTTTACTTAATTTCGGTCAGCCTTGCGTTAGCCACCCTTTACTTAATTTCGGCCAAACTAGCGTTAGCCACCCTTCTCTTAACTTTGGCAGTTACTCACAAACGATCCAAATGGGCAGTCATATAGATCAGGTCTCGGAACAATAATACCAGTGGGTGTTTTTATGACTCACGCAATCATTTCTGTAGTTATCTGCTTCCGGGAGTAACAAAAGTACAGTAATATAAAACTTTAGTCCACCTATACCTGAGCTACTGTCCTTAGACATGAACTCTGAGCAAGTCGGGTGAATTTCCTTTACTAATTCATAAAAGGAAAATCCTACAATCGATCAATGGTGGAATTATAGGGGCCCAAGAACAGTGTTGAAGTACAAATCAAGAATAGTTAGACTTCGACTTGTGAGGTTAAAATGGGCTGAAAATCCGGTTATGATAAGTTGATATTCTATCCCAAAGAAAGCTTATCTTAAATAAATTCATGGACTCTGACGTAATGGAAGACCGATGATGTGGCGAGGTAGATCGCCCGCCTAACTAGGACACTGCGGAGATCTTGAATTGGGTGGTCGCAGCACAAGAAGTGTAGGCTAATGAAGGAGACCTTAACTCAATGATGAATAGACAATCTAAAGAGATTAGACAAGATTTCGTTAGTAAGTGGAGAGGAAGGAGGATAAATCTACAAGATTGAGTTCGTTGATAATATGAGGGGGGGAAGCTCGTAATAAAAGTTCTCATCAGCTAAGGAAGACACTCTGGTGCACAATATTTTCGATCTATTCACGAAACCATATCACCTCTGGTAACAAGCTGATTTATATTAGATTTTTAAAACATTGTTTATCTTATCATTTTTACCAAGTGGGATCAAGGTTATCTGACTGCTTTTAGATTCCAAATCATTCATTAAAATTAACCAAACTATCATCCTTGACTAAACAAACTTTATTGCCTTCTTTAGCTTCTGGCAATGAAGTTAATTCAATAAATAAGTTAACATATCTTCTTCTCTTTTCAGTGCTGGTCACCCAATGGCAACAATGGGAGACTAACACTAGAGGAGGTAATTTTGTATTAAAGGTTATAAATAAGGGGTTACTTTTTTAGTTCAAAAATAGAAGATTTTTATCATTTATGAAGCATTTTATTGTGAAGTTTGGGGAATCTTTTCTAATTCTATATATTTTCAAATAGAACTGTTATTTTTTTTAAGGTAATCATTGTTATTTAACTACAAGAACTTTATATAAATGATTACAAACACTTTAATTCTAAGATTTACGTTAGTTATTTTGTTCTTTTAGTCCCAGGATGACATCTATTATATCACCTCTGTTGAGAGCAATAAGCAATTTCAATGTGGTCTCAAGAAGCCTCTCCATTTTTAGATCTTCAGCACCTGCTTTCAATTCTCTGGGACTAAAAAGCAATGATACTTTCACACCATTTTTATCCCCACAGTTACCCATCTTATCACAAGTGTGTGGATTTAAAGTTAAGTTAAAATTGAGAAAACGGTGCAAAGATTGCTATTTTGTTATAAGAGAACAAAGGGCTTATGTTATTTGTCACACTCATCCCCGGCATAAGCAAAAGTCAATGGTTAAGAAACCCAGGTATACCTGGATTTTAACTCATGCATCTCAAAGCAAAGTGAGGCCATGGTAGATTAAAAGTATGTTTCTTATGTATGTTAGTATTTGATACCATTAAATCATTTAAATATTACTGTATATATTAATACGTAATATACCTGGTGTAAATAAAAATAATTTAACTGAGTGTTCCTTTCCTTTAATTTTCATTGCCTGGTTGCATCATTTGAAATGTCAATTTATTAAGATTATTGTAACAAAACATGGATATATACAATATTATTTTATACAATGGTGGTTTCAGATTCTTTCTAATCATTAGCTAAGTTTCATCAATAAGATAAAAGAATAAACAAATTCCAAGTTATTTATTTACCCCCAGTTAGTTATTCACAGTAATGTGTTTTGCATTACATTGATCAGTCCTGATAGTAAAAGGTTTGTGTATTTTTGGGAAATTTATGAATAGTGTCAATAAAACACAATTTAACATTTTAATCAATGATGTATTTTCCTTCACTATCTACAATTTCTCACTATCTTACATGTAGCTTTTTAATTCCTTACTGTAGAAAGACACTAGTTATGATGCAAAAAAACTGGATGCAACGAATTTATGGACTGACCTGATAGATGTTGATATTGTTAGATGATTTTTTTAAACAAGATTTTATTTACTCAATTCTAAAATACTTGTACATGAATCCCTTACGTGTATTTACCTATGCTTACTCTTCAAATTTAAAGTTAATCGAATCTGTAACTAATTTTATGATTAATAAATTATTATTTTATTTACTGATGTTTTAATAATTTTACTCTCAAAACTGACATTCAATTTGATTCTTCTAGGTAAGAACTATTTGATCAATATTATTGTTTTTTTTTTATAATTGATTGTTATTTACAATTGTATAAAAATAAATACAAGTAAATTTTCTGTAAGTGACATAATGACATGATACAAACATGTGGGGAATCTACCCGATGATAAAATTCCAATAACATTTCTAGAGGAGAAGATCTCGAGGCCATCTTCTTTTTAGATGCCTCAGAGGATTATTAGATAATGAAGGAGAAACCAGATTATAGAAACAAGTGGATTGGGTGGTTGGGAAGTTTATCATGGAAGGATTGGTATCTGGTTCTGGCCAAATCGGCAACATACAGAACATTGAGGTCCTGATGAATGACTTGATTTGTGACAAAGTAAGGAACATTGAGGATTTTATGAAGAATTTAGGACT
>NW_027110283.1:1415529-1416256 GCF_000696795.3 Halyomorpha halys
TACCTAATTAGTACTAATTCGTACTAAAATTTCAGAATTAGTACCCAAAAAGATCGCGAGTTAATACGTGTTCAATTCTACCGGGCCAGGGACATGCCAGTCCGGCACTTTTTGAATTTTGAGTTGAACCATATAGGAAAACAGTGTTTTAACTAGTAATAAACGTGACAGCTTCTAAAGAATGTAAGCAACAAACTAAAATCCATATTCTAAGAATTAAATTAGTGAAGGAAGTGTGTTTTTTCTTGATTTTTATCATTTTGATCATTGTAAATGAACCTACGAATGTAATCTGGAATTTCATCTCCAAAGATGAATTTTAATTTTTATTTTACTTTATTGAAATCATACAATTATGAAATATTTCTATTAACCTATGAATTAATTTTTTATTATCAATTATTCTTAATAGTTTTATTTCCAAATAAAATGTTATGAGTATATTGATCTTTACCTTATTTCATATTCATTATCTATTTTTTATATTTAGATATAAAAAACTAATATAATATCACTTAATAAACCCCTTTAATATGCAATAACATTGATCCTCTTTCAAAATTATTTAAAGAACGTCAAGAAAAATAAAATAATTTTGATTTCTGCCAATCTTATTGCTTCAACAACTATACCTCAAACAGTCAATATGTTGACGAAATTTGATATTAAATCAATAATATATATGGAGTCGAGCTTTGGGGCTCCACTAAACCATCGAATTCCTCCC
>NW_027110283.1:1417251-1418723 GCF_000696795.3 Halyomorpha halys
TAATCTGGTTTCTCCTTCATTATCTAATAATCCTCTGAGGCATCTAAATCTGAAGGATTGGTATCTGGTTCTGGCCAAATCGGCAACATACAGAACATTGAGGTCCTGATGGATGACTTGATTTGTGACAAAGTAAGGAACATTGAGGATTTTATGAAGAATTTAGGACTGTAAGGATTAGATTCGGGAGGAATTCGATGGTTTAGTGGAGCCCCAAAGGTAGTAAGGGGCCTCCTCATGTTGAACCATGACCTATTTATACCCTCTGGTAATCAATCTGTTAAGAATGCAAAGAGCAGTGAGAGACACAGCCTGTAAGAAATTACTTTACTGTGAGTCAGTATATTATTTAGTTTACGTTTATTTTTTTAAATAATATATTTACAATTCAATTAAAAAATCAACAATATATAATATTTGAACAAACATGGGTAGTGCTCTCTGTCAGTAAGTGATGGAGGTGTTGGTTCTCCAGCTTCCTTCTAGAGCATACACCGACTTGTAGAGTGAGATCCCTCTCCACCAGTCGTCAGGATAGAAGAAGAGGTTTCATCAAATTCCTATACTACCTTCAGTTTACAAACAATAAGCGATGTTATTCACAAATATAATTATTACGGTTGGGTTCCAAGGAAACAACCTTGTATTACAAAGACGAACCAAAAAAACGGCACGAGTTAGGAAAATCATATGTTAATAAAGACTTAGAAACTATAAAATATGAAGGTGGAAGTGTTCAAGTTTGGGTTTGTCGTAGAATGGTAGAGAAGACTTAGATTTGATTAAATATATCAAGTAAATTTGAGGTCAGATCATAATTGTATGATACAGGCATGTAGAGAAACTACTCGTAGGTAGCACTCTAAAAACATTATGACAATATAAGGTATTTTTAGGGGCCTAGGAGGATTTTCAAGTTATATAAATTTATTATATAATAATTATAACTTATAAATAAAGTTAATAAAATTTAAAATATTTTTTTTTTTAATTGTATCATTTAATTACACTTTATGTAACCATTGTAGATACATAATTCATGTTTTCAATGTTAGATATAATCATGTCGCTAATAACCCACCTAGGTTTATTAAATTTAAAACAAATGCGTATGACTTTTTAAGACACACACAGGAACACAATATTAAAACAATAAAATTAAGGTGTAATAAGTAATAATCAATTTAATGTTTAAAGAATCAATTAAAAATCACTATGTCACTCACTATAAAAGTATGGTGTAGAGCTCATTTTAAATTTTCGTATAAAAATAAATAATGATATTGGTTTTCCAATTTTTTCCTTATTCATCCTTTAATTATTACTTCCCGCTCAATGTTCTGCCATTTCCATAAAAAAACACTTGACGAATTCGCAAAGTGGGTTTTCGGCCATTTTCGAAAGGTGCATGTCCCTGGCCCGGCACTTTTCGAATTTTGAGTTGAAACTTATACACGAATTAGTACCTAATT
>NW_027110284.1:0-354 GCF_000696795.3 Halyomorpha halys
TTTAAAGTAAAGTAAATTTATTAATATATGAGCCCTAACAGAGCTATTTACCTTGACTAGTTCCCGAGATAGTTTTTTTTAATTGACGTTTAATAGAGACTTCTTAATTTTCTTATGTTATGTTATTTGGACAAATAATATAGAATTCATGCTCAATATTGAGAGTTTTTCTTTATCTGTAACTTAATCAATATAACTAAGCCAAGTCTGAATACATAAAATGATGTAAAATCTGAATGTTGTAATAATTACCATTGAGAAACATTAATTCTCAAATTCTTTCATATCCTATATTCATCTATTGTTTGTGACAATTAGAGTTCAATTTTTCAAATACCCCACCCATCCCTGCAA
>NW_027110284.1:3064-3525 GCF_000696795.3 Halyomorpha halys
ATATATGAGCCCTAACAGAGCTATTTACCTTGACTAGTTCCCGAGATAGTTTTTTTTAATTGACGTTTAATAAAAAATATATTGGAAAATCAGTAGTGAATTTATTGTAAGAATTCTTTATCTCAGAAATCATAAGGCGTACAGATGTCTGTTACTAATCAAGTTAAAGCTAATTTAGTGTGATATGAAGTACGTATTACGTTTATCTTCTTAGGAGTAATGTTTTTCTTGGTATTTGATAAAATAAATTGTTTTATAGTTGTTCGGAGAAAATTACTTATGCAAATATAAAAATATAACATAAAAAATATTACAACCCCTACGAAGATAAATCTTCTAAACTGCTTTACAGTAAATTAAACTATATTTAATTTTATTGCAGGCATACGTCTGTACGTCCAATAGTTCCTGCGATATGTGTTTTCATAAATAAAGAATTTTGTCATTTTAACACCAAATTA
>NW_027110284.1:10045-10368 GCF_000696795.3 Halyomorpha halys
AAAATATATATACTTATTATATTCATCTTTTAAAAATATTTTATTGCAAAAACTTGAATTTTTAAAAAATATAAGGAAGAAATAAGAATTCTTATATTGAAATCTTAAATAATTCTCATTATATTTTTCAGTTACTAATATTATGACAAACGAAATCTAATAGTAAAAATTTTGTAAAAAAAAATTACCCTCATTAAAATGTGTGTAGTTAACATGCTTCCAAGTTTGTTATGACGATTATAGACAGGTTATGAATGAAATATTGTTATAATGCAAAATTTATAATGTTACATTGTAACAATATTTATACTACCAGTGAGTGC
>NW_027110284.1:14339-14767 GCF_000696795.3 Halyomorpha halys
GTTAAAACCAGCCGTGAAATATATTTGAATAAAATTGAAAGGATCGTTTGAAAAATTTTAAATTAAAAACTTTCCGTAAAACTGAAAAAAAAATAACTCACAGTTAATTAAAAATATCGAAAAGTGATGAATACGTAATTTGTACGTTGCTATCAAACTCTATTAGTACTAAATATTTTATCGTTAACAGCAAACTACTTGAAAGAAACATGTGATCAGTGCTGCACTGTGCAACGTTCTAACCGGGCGTGTTCACTAGTTGAAAGGTGGGAAAAAAGTAAATGATTCTCCAGCAGAATGAACACGTCAGAACCGGTCGAGGATTAGCAACATAGAAATCGCAGAAATAAGTAATTAAATAAATATGCAAATTCAGTAACTTCAAGTTACAAAAATGATAATTATTTTGGGACAAATCCTAACACTAC
>NW_027110284.1:15158-18938 GCF_000696795.3 Halyomorpha halys
CCAAGATAAAATTTTATACTTTTTAATGCTAACCTATCATATTTAAGGCGTTATTAAAATACAATTCCACAATCTTGTATAACATAAATGAAAAAACAGCAACTATAGTCGTTAAAACCAGCCGTGAAATATATTTGAATAAAATTGAAAGGATCGTTTGAAAACTCACAGTTAATTAAAAATATCTAAAAGTGATAAATACGTAATTTCTACGTTGCTATCAAACTATATTAGTAGTAAGTATTTTATCGTTAACAGCAAACTACTTGAAAGAAACATATGATCAGTGCTGCACTGTGCAACGTTCTAACCGGGCGTGTTCACTAGTTGAAAGTTGGGAAAAAAGTAAATGATTCCCCAGCAGAATGAACACGTCAGAACCGGTCGAGGATTAGCAACATCACTGCACTGTTCCATAATAAAGTACAAACTAATACTATTAGTCTTGTCAATTTAACTTAATTGTACACTGAATTGTACTTTAGTACTTTTTAACTCCTGTTAGTGAAATTAATAGTCATCCCTATTACGAAAAAATATGATTACTAGTGTAATTATCATGTTGTTTCTATACTTGTACCAAGAACCAATACTATTAGCTTTCATTATAAAACAGGGCCCAGGTGGTATGGGGCTGGCTGTCTGTAGTCAAGGGAGTTGAGGCGTCGACTTAAGCAGCCTGAAGGTTTGAATCTCCCTGAGGGGGGTCGATTTTAAATGTGATGTGGTCTCAAGGAATGGTAATTGACCCACTCTACCACCATAGGTAAAGTAAGTTGGTTAGCTGTAGATAGCCCACTTGAAATTGATTAGAAAGAGAATATAATTATATAATTATAATACACACACACAGTACGCAGGTTGCGCTTTGGTTTGTTGTCTGCTTGTATACCAATGGCACTAATAGTACAATTACTAAGAGCCATAGCGCTTGAACTTGTGGAACACTCATGGAATGTCAAATGACTTGATGAAACCTTAATTTTTAAAAATCTCCAATTATGATGATAGATTTTTATAGGACAATAAATTTTTTAATGATTTTTTTCTCTAGTTATTCTTATTTTTCACACTGCTTGCATGCAAATCGACAAATTCAGTAAACAATAGTCAGCGGTTTATTCTTTCAAGAAGCGTTGGATCAAAAAAAGCACCCTATGTGAATTAGTCTTAAAATTTCACTTGTCATCGGAATAAGTAAAAAAGAATTAACCCATTCTTTTGAAAATTTCAAAGTTAGGTAATTTGGAGAAGAACTGGTAGTTAGAAAATCAATAAAAACCTCAAAAGACAGACTGAATGCTACTGCTATGATTCGGCGAAATCAAATATAAATTCCTAAAATTGACGACAATAGGAGATGAACCTTGGTATATGCATACATACAAATTATATATACATATATTTTATGTATACATAATACATGTGTATACATATTTCCTATTTGATAATCAAACGGAGGTAATATGACTGAACAGGAATTTCCCATCTATCACCCAATCAGGTAGTAATATCTGTATTGATTGATAATAGTTTGTATGAGTCCAATCAAGACTGATTAATAATGAAGTCCTGAAACACCTCCTCGGGGTAATGTTAATTTGAACTGAACCCAATTAGTCCTATATATTATTGATATCAGTCGGTAATTATCAGTTATCATATTCCGCTCCAATATTTAAATAACCGTTTTTGCTAAGGCTTAATTCGGAAACTTGGCAAAGAGTGTATATCCCTCCAATACACCAATACACAACCTAAGAGAAATATTATTCCAAAACAAACTGATATTGCTGAAAATCGTCCCCTTTGTTTATTTAATAAAAAGCGCATATATTTATATACATTGTTTGTCGTATCAACAAAAGTATGACAAGGATAACTCTATTTATTTTCTCAGTAAACTTTCGTTTGTTACACATTTATTTGTTTAGAATAAACTTTAATTCATTTATTTACAGTTAAAATAAATAAGAGAGAGAGTATTTATATATTTTGTGAAAATATTTGTAAACCTCATCATTCACAGCTTTAATTAACTTCGAATAATAAAAAAATATAAGGATTAATTTATTTTTGTATTGGAATACGTTTTCCAGCACAATATTATTATCATGAATGATATTTACCACTGTTTTGCAATTAAATATAACTCACTGAGAATATCGACCTTAATGAAGATTTTTATCGTTTTTCATTTTTTTAATTAAAATAAATAATTCATTTTGAAGAAATCTATCAATGAAAAATTTCTGATTTGCTCAATTTTTTTTATTAATGCTTAATTATCCTTTAATATTCACCGAACTTTTTTTTTTTTGCATATTCAACGTATTATCAAAATGTGATAACTAAAATGAGTCGCAAGGAGGCAGCAGAAGTGTTTTTTGTAAGTAATTGTAAAACGCCTGAACGCTCTGAGTAGCGGCCCCATACCAGACAAAGACCCTTCTGTTAATACCCCCCTCATCTGGTCTTTACCCTAGCAGTATTCAGCGTGCCTAAAAATAAAACTGCTATTGGCTAGGCAAAAACATTCTCTTGTTAAGGATTATGAATTCTCGTTCCTAATTACATTTTTTTCTGAAACTTATCTCAAATATAATTTAATCATTCAAGGAATATTGGGCTATGATAAAATGCTGAATCATTCATTCCTCGCAACTAAATAATTTCAAAATGAAATTCGCGCTTTTTTTCCGAGTCTGAAAATAGAATGGAAAAAACTTGTTATTCTGGGTGACTCTTAAGAAGAAATTTTGGCAGTAAACGGGCAGTGATAGGACCTAATTTTATCCGCTACTTTATCAGATCTAAGAGGAACTTTTGAGTAAGAAAGAGGTTTTACTCCAATGGATTCCAGGACACTACATGGCAATTAGAAAGTGAATGAGTAATCAACAATTCCAACTACCGAAATTCCAGATTAGAAATTGGGTAACATATTATCGAGCAAGAGAAGAAATAAATACAGGGCTCAAGATAAACTTTTCGACGAGCAGACAAGTGTCATGAGAGGAAGGCGGGAGCGTGCCAATAGACTACCATTAAACGCAGAATTCAGAATGATCGTCGGATGGTGCCCGAGGTCATTCTGAATTCTATGATTTAAAAAATCATTTGCATAGGATAAGTTGTTCAGATAACCCCCCCCCCCTCTGAGAAGGACTTCAATTAAATTATATTCACAGCACTGCAAGCTCTCAAGTGGCCAACAGCAGCCTTTAAATAGAAAGGTGAGAATCGACATTTTTTAAGCACAGGTCTGAGGCCATTTTCAAACTTTTTACTATTTCTACTTTTAATTAATTGATTATTACCAACATATAGTAGAAGACCTCGGGGAGCGGAAGGAGGATGAGCGAATAGAAGAACAATCCACGACCATCATTTATCATCTACCAGCTACCTCCATGTATATTAAGAAGAAACAGACCCCCGATTCAAAATTAAATAACACACCAACAATAATTTTGGGCTTTTAACTCCATATAAACTATGGACATATAAAAAGTTATAAATATAATTCTATAAATAAATACAGTTCACTCAATTAACTTACAGAAGCAGTATTATAAATATCAATTTTCTGCATATTCTGGTTTCACCGCTGACTGCAATGGTTGAACATAAGTGTTACAGGACCCACCGAGTTTTAGAAAAATATATATTTAAAATCCTTCCATCTTGAAGGCTAGGTCTTCAGCACAGAATCCTTCAAGGTTCAAAGCAGTAGATCAGAAAATATTTAATTATCTCACTCTTTTTCCCTACATGTAT
>NW_027110285.1:0-1755 GCF_000696795.3 Halyomorpha halys
ATGTTTCTATCACTGAGATATTGTGTTATTAATATTTATCACGAGTGTCTATTTATTTTGTTTTCAAAGAAGAATTCAGATATACTATTCTTATTATATATGTAATATATTATTATTTATTATGCCGTTATATAAAAATAAAGAATTTTACCAGTTCGATTAAAAAAATTTCATTCGTGTTTGATGGACCATTTATTTAGGAAGATTTAAGATATACTTTGCTTGAGATGTGGCTATAATCTTGCCACGAGGATGCTTATGAATCTGAAACTTTTAAAAATGATTCTTCTAAGGGTGAGTTTAATAAAAAAAAAATAATCTCATCGGTTACAAAAAAAAAAAAATGTTATTTGAATAAGGTGGTACTCGTACTAACACCAGGTCCGGTTGGAAACTGGATTAATTTGAAATCGACTTAGTGTGTGTACGCGGATAAACTATATTTTTTAGCAATTAGTGTTTCTATAAAATGTTTTTTTAATGATGTGTGCTCATCTTCAATAGGTTTATTTATTATTTATGATTTATTTAAGGGCTTCGTACCAAAAAAACATTCCACCATTTTTTTTTCTTCAAAAATATGGTAAAAAATGGTTAATGACGTGATTCAGGAGGATGTTCCAAAACAAATTTAAATTGGTTCTATCATTTGTTTACCATCTGCTCCATCATTTAAGTGGCTACCACGATTTCGGACTAAAGAAATAAGTGAAGATCTACCTCATTCTGGCTTAGACATATGGGTTTTCCCATTAAGTGAAGTAATTTACTCATCCAGAAATTTCTTTCATCAGCATTTTAAGATAATTAGGTAGGGGAATGCTCTACGTGGAGCGATCAGAGGGGCAGAAGGGAACAAATCGGAACTGCCTTCTTAACTGATTTTAAACAAGAAAATAACTAAAATAAGGAGCAAAACTCAAAATCAAACTTTAGGCAATTTTAGTTTGATTTGTAGTGGCAATAGACGTTTCAAAAGAGAATCATGTTCTTTTCATTTATTCTAAATTATTTTTTATAAATTTTACCGTTAATTTTTATTTACATGCCCATTGTATCCTTTCTTTTCAAAGACAATATTAATTCTTTTAATTATCCTTCTATTTCATGTGTTGCGGCTTAGACATTTTTAATAATTAATTCCGTACAATGAATAAATGTATCTGTTATGGTTGTAGCATTTTATATTAGCAGGCTATTATTTATGTTTCAGTGGCATACATAATACCGTAGGATAACGATCATTGTGTACATACTCAGGCTCAGGCGTCTCTATCTAGAGATAGTATTAGTTGCCTGTAGTCAAATGTGTAGGTAATTTAGTATTAATTGCTTGTGGTCAAAGTTGGGCAAAAATTAGCTATAATTGATACTAATAGCTAGACTTGTCATGGATACGATATTTATTTATCAATGATTCATTCATGAACAAGGGTGGTATCCATGGTAATTTTAGCTGTTAGTTTTATCTAGTTTTTTTGCCCATCTCTGCTAGACGTGGCCAATCACGTCACGGTGGGTGGACGTATTTTTTTCAAACCTCCTCCGCGAGGACAAGAACACTCTACCCACAGCGGGAGCACCATCGATCACCCCCGGAGATATAAAGACATTTTTTATTTTATTTCACTAATGACGCTTAATCAATTTTTTTTTTTCAATTTTAAGATTTTTAGTTTCATTTAAATCAGATTTATTTAATTTTTCTTTTCTTTTAGCTGATTTTTAATTTTTATAATAGTCATAAACTTAATA
>NW_027110285.1:5175-5725 GCF_000696795.3 Halyomorpha halys
GATTCATATTTCCAGAGTCTACTCAAAATTTTGTGGCGACCACCTCTTTTGAGTTAATCGAAATGGGGATGAGGACGGAATATTTGCAAAAAAATCACTCAAAATTAGTTGTTAATATTTTGTTTCTGAATCGAATGAGATCAAAAACGATCGTATTTAAGTATCAATGATAACAGAATTGTTCCTAGAGCGAGGTACTTTGTCTTGGAGGAAGGTAAGGACGTGGTGTCACTCTCTCCAATATTTTGAAAACTCAAAAAAGTTGGATAATGAAGGATCTAAGATCTTACTTTAAACTACGAAAATACATGGAATAAAAACTTTATTCCCCTACCATTGTAAGATAAGGGTGGTAATCCGTAGATGTCGTCTCCTACCCGTTTTCGGTGCACAATTTAAAGTTATTTAATTTCTTTTATAATTATATCCACCGTGTTTGTGGATCCTACATATTTTGAAAACTTCAGCTTTTGGTTTACCACGGTTTATGACATATTAGTAAATTAAGGCACTCACTTCTCGTTCTTCACCAATTTTGGTCAATTCCTTT
>NW_027110286.1:0-327 GCF_000696795.3 Halyomorpha halys
ATCTATCAATAAATAAATCTAATAATAATAAAAAAAAAAAAAAAATTCAAAATCCTTTCAATACGAAATCAATGATAATAATAATTTGAAATCAAGTAAAAATAATTTCAAATCAATTCGTATTGAATTTCAATTTCAGTTTGAAAAAAAATTTTTTTTTCAAACAAAAATTGAAATTCAATACGAATCTATAACAAAATAAATCGAAATTATGTAAAAATATTTTTTAAACTTTATTTTACTCTTATATGATTTTAATGGATCTTTTCTCCGACGACCAAGAACTGAACCAGCTATTGATTTCCATGTTTTAATAATGCATTTTAG
>NW_027110286.1:6554-7352 GCF_000696795.3 Halyomorpha halys
CTGCTTAATTTAATCATCTGTACAAAACTAAATTCAACACGTAGCGATACGAACATTATGAGATAGGAAATAAATATGTCCTTATAGTTAATGAGGTAAATCCTAAAAGTGAAAAAAAAAAATGAAAATTAATCGGTGAGTACATCAGGCTTAAGGGAAAAGCTCGCTTCTCTAGTTAGGTTCACGTATTTACTTCAGTCAATATTATAAAAGTAGTGTACTTAGTTTCATCAAAATAATATAAATCTATTTGCAATACATTTTAGTATTAATTTAAATCTAAATGTAGCATAATATTTAATCATACCTGAGATATTATATTATAGGCAATTAAATAAGCAATATATTATTTATCTTTATTTACCTGTTGAATAACAGTAAGATATATTGAATATGTTCAATATTATATAATTAGGGAACAATATAAATGTTTTTTTTTTGTTTTTTTTCAAAATATGTCTATATATCACTTTATTTCTTGAGCTATATTTGTTTTTAAATTAATTTATTTTTTCTAAACTGTTATCTTTACCGCCTACATTAGGCTCCTTTCAAGACTTTAAAGTAATTCAATTTAAATTCAAATAATGATACAAATATGTACTCATTAGGTAATATATTTTAGGTAAAAAAAAAAAAATAGATATTTATCAACTTAGATTTGCCTCGACAGCATGTGTATGTCATAATACCATTATATTTCTTCAAGAATAATTATTAAATAGATTACTGGAAGTCAGTCATTCAATTCATTAGCAACTATTTATATGAGAAGCTTTCATTAACCAGCTCCCTACT
>NW_027110287.1:0-2060 GCF_000696795.3 Halyomorpha halys
TCGGGCTAGATTGGTTACATAGGGAACGTTAAGGTCTTTATGTATAATTTTATTTGTGACAAAGTAAGGAGCATTGAGGATTTTACGAAGGATTTTAGATTGTAAGGATTGAATACGAGAGGAATTCGAAGGTTTTTAGGTTATTAACAAAAAAAATAAATAATAAAACATAACTTTTTTAAGACATTTCCATGATAGTAGAAATTAAAAAAAAAAATTAATTCGCCGCATATGAAAAAACAGTACCGACACATAAGTTGAGATGTGGACACTCCGGACTGTTTGTGGAACTTCAAATTATTCAATATGGGCATGTCTTGCGCTTTTTGGATTTTCTAATACTCTCTAAAGTAACAACTTAATGTTCTCTTATTGTTATCCTTCTTTGTTCTTACTATCAATAACATCCTTATTATTAAAAATTGTTTAAAACTTTTTTTTTAATAATTTATTTATTGATATTTACAACTGTATACACATATATACAACAAGTAAATTTGCTGTAGGTGACATAGTGATATGATAAAAACATGTGGAGAATCTACCCACTGATAGAACTCCAATAACATTTCTAGAGAAGATCTCGAGGCCATCTTCTTATTAGGTAATGAAGGAGAAGCCAGGTTAGAAACAAGTGGATTTGGGTGGTTGAGAAGTTTATCAATTAAAATCTGTACCACTACAGGGGTTCAGTCCTTTGTAAGGAAGAACAGTTACTAAACCAACGGTTGTCCAAGGAGGTGACTTGGTCAAAATGAGGGTGAGCCGCAGGTAGGCTCTAGAACCCAAGGAGTTAACTCACGGCTACAGTGTAACGGAAAACAATTTTCTGCCCAGCCGGATTCGAACTCTGGTCCTTGGAGTTAGTAGCAACGCGCCTTACATATTCAATAAGTGAATTAATAATGATGTGAAAATGAATTCGTAAAAAAAATGGAGTGAACCTGATTAAAAATAAAAATACAATATAAAATATATAATAACACTATTGTACAACATACAACATGCCACATGACATCTAATATAAAAAATAAAGGTGAATACAACTAAAGGATAAACAAAACTAAAACGTCATTTGGAAATCTTCTTTTCAGACGCCTAGGAGGATTATTAGGTAATGAAGGAGAAGCCAGGTTAGAAACAAGTGGATTTGGGTGGTTGAGAAGTTTATTATGGAAGGAACGGTATCTGGTTCTGGCCAAATCGGCAACATATGGAACATTGAGGTCCTGATGGATGACTTGATTTGTGACAAAGTAAGGAGCATTAAGGATTTTACGAAAAAAGAAAAATTAAAATCTGTACCACTACAGGGGTTCAGTCCTTTGTAAGGAAGAACAGTTACTAAACCAACGGTTGTCCAATTTCTAAAGGAGAAGATCTCGAGGCCATCTTCTTTTCAGACACCTAGGAGGATTATTAGGTAATGAAGGAGAAGCCAGGTTAGAAACAAGTGGATTTGGGTGGTTGAGAAGTTTATTATGGAAGGAACGGTATCTGGTTCTGGCCAAATCGGCAACATATGGAACATTGAGGTCCTGATGGATGACTTGATTTGTGACAAAGTAAGGAGCATTAAGGATTTTACGAAAAAAGAAAAATTAAAATCTGTACCACTACAGGGGTTCAGTCCTTTGTAAGGAAGAACAGTTACTAAACCAACGGTTGTCCAAGGAGGTGACTTGGTCAAAATGAGGGTGAGCCGCAGGTAGGCTCTAGAACCCAAGGAGTTAACTCACGGCTACAGTGTAACGGAAAACAATTTTCTGCCCAGCCGGATTCGAACTCTGGTCCTTGGAGTTAGTAGCAACGCGCCTTACATATTCAATAAGTGAATTAATAATGATGTGAAAATGAATTTGTAAAAAAAATGGAGTGAACCTGATTAAAAATAATAATACAATATAAAATATATAATAACACTATTGTACAACATACAACATGCCACATGACATCTAATATAAAAAATAAAGGTGAATACAACTAAAGGATAAACAAAACTAAAACGTCATTTGGAAAATAAAAATCTGTCAATGAGGATCATAGAAAGTACCCAGTCA
>NW_027110288.1:0-1332 GCF_000696795.3 Halyomorpha halys
CACAGGTGGCAGACCCACTTAAACAACCTCAGTCTAGACCCCAGTGGTTCCCAAACTTTTTTTGGCCTAACGTCCCTTTTCAAGAAAAATATTACGTAGCGTTACCTGGAAATTTTTTTTAAAAATTTTAATAGCAATTAATTGGGACATGTACATGTATCAATGTTTCTACCTTTTTAGTATAATAGGGGTATTCATGATATTGTGTTAAATGTAAAATGTTTTACCATGTTAAATGTTATAAGTATAGAATTGTGAGTAGCTCTATTTAAAGTTAAAGCTCGGCTCTATTTTGTTCATCTGTAATATTGTTTGACCGTGACAACTTGTAGTTATTTAACGACCTCCTAAATCGCTGCAGTTCCCACTTTGGGAATCACTGGTCTAGATTGAGGACTAGTAACTGACTTATTTCTGACTCGATAAACAGGGCTCACCCGTCGCCATTAGAGTGACACAGGATTACTAGTCAAAATTGATGAGTCTGCCAAGTATAGGTAGGGGGATTAAAAAATGGCGGTTGTTTCTAAACCTTAAAAAACATTAATTTTTCATTCGGAGCTCTATATCTTAAAAACTACTAACAGCACAAGATAATCCAAGAGAGAATTATTTAAAGAAGAGTAAATTTGCTGAAATATTAGCTCTAAAAGAGCTATTTACATCCAATAGTTCTCGAGATATAGGTTTTTAAAAAGCAAAATTTCTTAAAAATCTATTGAAAGATTAGTAGTTAGTTAATTTATTTTGAGAAATCTATATCTCAGGAACTATATGACGTACAGATGTCTATTAATACTCAAAATAAGGGAATTTTAACTTACTATATCGATAGATTATTCCAAGTAAACCACTATAGTTCCTATTCATCCCTCTATTCTCAGTCCGCTGGAGTTCCTTAAGGTAGTATCCTTGGTCGGTCCCATCCTCTACACCGTCTTTACAGCTGACATGCCAACCAATCCTAACAATATCCTCACCACGTATGCCGATGACACATGTGTGCTCGGAGTTAATAATAACCCTTTAATTGTAATCCAAACTCTCCAATCCCATATTACAGCCCTCGAAGAATGGTGTCGTAATCAGAGGATTAAGGTAAATTCCAACAAATCCCATCAAATAACCTATACACTTCGTCGTAAACCTACCGACTGCCCTACAGTTTTATTACTTTGTTACAAATAAAATCATATAAAGATCTTAAATGTTCCCTATGTAACCGATCTAGCCCGAACCAGATATCACTCCTTCCATTACAAACTCCCTAACCACTCAAACCCCCTAGTCTCTAACCTTGCATCCTCTTCCATTCCTGACAATCCTCCGAGG
>NW_027110289.1:0-822 GCF_000696795.3 Halyomorpha halys
TGGGACGAAACGTCGGACATTAAAATAGTTTTAAACTATTTGTTCTTTTTTTGACCGCAACCCTGACCATCTTCTTATATTTAAATCTTTACGGTAAACTATATTTCCATTTACAATGTTTACAGTTTACAACTATTTTTGTTTCTCTTTTGACCGCAATCCTGACCATCTTCTTATTTTAAAATCATAATAATGATTATATTATTTCAAATTCTTGAGACAAGGTAATTATTTATTAAATAAATCAAAAATCCGTATTCTTTTTTGTCTCAACACTTTTATTTTTCACCAGTCCAACGTTTCGGCCATTCTAGCCTATAAATAGGTTATATGGTAGTATATTAATTGTTGATAATCTTATATAGGAAAATTAAATATTAATGATTTTAAATTTAAAAAAAAAATAGGTTTTTACCTTATAATAAAAAAATGACCTGGGCAGAATAGCCTGCAAAAGAAACTTTAAATTAATGTAAGGAAGAAATTATATTGAAGATGTCCTTGAGGATGGCTAGAATAGCCGAAACGTTGGACTGGTGAAAAATAAAGTGTTGAGACAAAAATGGATACGGATTTTTGATTTATTTAATACATAATAATGATAATAAATGAGCAAATTATTAAAAAAGTTTCTACTCTTGCCATTGTTACTTATTTTTTATTCTTATCATTGTTTATTGAAGTTTATGTAGTTATTGTATCTTATTGTTGTAATATTCTTTGTTTTTTTTTTGCCCTGCAAAGTGGGGCGAAACATCGGACATTAAAATAGTTATAAACTATTTCTTCTTTTTTTGAACGCAACCCTGACCATCTTCTTAT
>NW_027110289.1:2716-4186 GCF_000696795.3 Halyomorpha halys
AAATATTTAAAAATATGTGAAATAAAAATAGCTTCTTTTGGCCAGAAATGTCTTGAAACATCTTTAGTTAGTAAGGAATCGAAGATATGATGATCAGGTAAAAATATATAAAAACATAAAAATCCTATCCCTAGTAATATCTATCAATAAATAAAGTTCGTTATGAAAAAAAAAAGTTGAAAATATCTAAAATTCATCTGACCTTCCGAAGTTAGAATCTTTTTTTTTTTCTCCATTCCAAGTTTTTCCCTTCCATAGAAAGATTCATTTACGACTCGCCATTTTGAAATCCGTTAAATACCCCCTTCTCCACAATTTCGCAGCCATATCCCCCACGGCCATTGTGATAAAGAAGGAAGTATTATGGTATTTAACTTTACAATACCCCACGGCCTTGGCCCCACTAAAGCTCACCGGATTTGATGGATTTGAAGTAAGCCTGAGGTTCCGGCTGGCCACCTGGTCTTCCTTCTTACTTCTCTTTTATAATCTTTTCTCTTCCCTTTTATGTTTGTTTGTTTTTTTCTCTATTGTTATAAACCTGTTAGTTTTTCCGTTTTGTTTAGATAAGTAACGTATGTTGATTTTATATATGAGGAGAAGATAGTTGGGGGTGCGGTCAAAGAAAACAAATTATTATATAAGAAGATGGTCAGGGTTGGGGTCAAAAAAAGAACAAATAATTTATAACCATTTTAATGTCCGACGTTTCGCCCCACTTTGCAGGGCTTCAACAGGGCTAAAAAGATACAAAAAAAAATCTGAGTTTATTACTACAATAAGATAATTTAAGCTAGGATACATATTATGTAAAAATAAAGTGATAAGAAATTACATATAAATAAAAGGAAGGAAGACATAAAATAGTATCAATATAAAATAAACAATGATAATAAAAAATAAGTAACAATAGTAAGAGTAAAAATTTTTAAAAAATACGTAAAATATACAGTTAAAAAAGTACAGGAGACAAAACAAAACAAAAACAATAGGGGAAAAAATAAAAAGTTTTTAAGAGATTAAATAAACATCTTGAAAGAATAAATTTAAACGAAAATAATAATAATGATATTAAATGATAATAAACTAGCAAAGAACATGTTCAACAATTACCATTGTTAATTATTTTTTATTATCATTGTTTATTCAAGTTTATTTTATATTGATACTATTTTATGTCTTCCTTTCTTTTATTTATATGTAATTTCTGATCACTTTATTTTTACATAATATTTATCCTAGCTTAAATTACTTTATTGTATTTTATTGTTGTAATATTCTCATTTTTTAAAAATCTTTTTAGCCCTGCAAAGTGGGGCGAAACGTCGGACATTAAAACAGTTATAAACTATTTGTTCTTTTTTTTTTTTTTTCAGCAACCCTGACTATCTTCTTATATATAAATTTTTACGGTCAACTATATATACATATATAAAACAAATTATTGATTGGAGAAGATGTCCGGGGGGG
>NW_027110290.1:0-303 GCF_000696795.3 Halyomorpha halys
CAAAAGCCTATAAACATTTTTATACCTATAAAAAAGGCAGCGAACGAAAAGAAGAGGATCGCAAGACTCTCGTAATAAAATGGCGGCGAACGAAAATAATCGGTACACCCTTGTCTTAAATGGCCGAAAGAAAAGAATTTGAATGAATGTTTCCCCCTCTATCGGTCATTTGACCAAATTTTATTGTCACATGATCAGTGGTTCAGATTAGGTCGATGGAAAAATTAGATTAAAACCTCCTGCTATTGGTCACGTTACCTAATGCTCTTCACGTGTTAAGTTTATATACAATATATAATATAT
>NW_027110290.1:449-816 GCF_000696795.3 Halyomorpha halys
ACTCCCCCCCCCACCAGTTTACGAACAATCCTCGTAAACTAATACGATATAATATAATAACATAGAAACGAAAACAATAAAGAAAAACTATTTACAATAAATAAAAAAAAAACTATATACATATCATTGAAAAAGCTCACAAGTTCCCTCAAATAAACGCTAAATACTTAAACCTAAGAATAAAATTTTTAAAAAAATTCATACAGTAAATGAACATGCTAGTATGAAAAAGAAAATATTCACAAAAATCTAAAACATAGAATGAAAAATTCAATTTCTTTTTAAACAATTTTGATCTCTTTTCTCTCAACTTTATTCATTTTAACATCCGACGTTTCGACCTCTCAGGTCATTCTCAAGGATTCCT
>NW_027110290.1:2241-5686 GCF_000696795.3 Halyomorpha halys
AAAATCAGTATGTAAGTGAAGGAAATTTGTTATAAAAGTAATTAAAAGGAGCTGTTTGTAGGAATCCTTGAGAATGACCTGAGAGGTCGAAACGTCGGATGTTAAAATGAATAAAGTTGAGAGAAAAGAGATCAAAATTGTTTAAAAAGAAACTAAACCACTCTCAAACAACTATAATAATAAAGAATAAAAAAAAAAAAAGAAAAAAGAAAAATACAATATTTACAAAAATCAATAACAACCTTAAAACACAAAAAACAAAACAATAAATAGAATAAATAACTAAATTTTCTGAAATCTAATCTAGCATGGGAACACTTCAGTTTTTATATTGTCATTGCCGGAAGTTTTAATTCTTCAATATGGACAGTTGTCCTCCTTTAGAGTTCTCTAATACTTTATATTGTTACAATATTGTGTTCCCTTATAATTATCACCCTGAATGGACCCTCATATCGCTGTATCTCTTTACCCCTGTTAGACCCCAACTTTTTATGTACAATCGACCCGATATTAATTGCTCCCATCCTATCTGTGATCTTTAAACTCTCCCGAGTTACCCTCCTGGATTTTTCCTTTTCCATTCTCCCCCGGGCATTTTCCCATAACTTACTTCGAGCAACATGGTTGTTGTGTATTTCCTTTCCGTCTGCTGCCATGCTCTTATAGTTCCGCCAGTGTCCTTGAAGGCCAAAGAGTTTTTCAAATGGTGAAAACCTCGTAACTGTACATATGAAATGAATTGGATGCCGCAATCGCCTTAGACTTGTTCCGAGATCCACGGTGATTTCTTTTGCCCTGATAATATACTACAGTCACCTCTCTCTGGCGTTCGTCTTCCTGAAGGGTTTCCACCATCTGCTTGCATCGGGCGGATGTACTGTCCATCATTCATCATGCCATAGCCGCTTGATCTACTAAACGGTTTCTTTCCCAACGTACAAGTGACACTTTTCTCCAGGCTTGGAAGCATTATTCAACATTTTACGGATCTGGTCGTTTTTCACGCTTGGCTGCGACAAAATTGTCGTGTTATTGCTCCTCCCATACTTGTTACACTTAACTTTGACTAATCCAGTGGTTTTTGTCTTCCATAAAATCTGCCATCTCTTGTCGTTAATGAAGTCCTCAAGTTCCTTCATATCTATTTGTCTTCCTTCCTCTGAGCTCTCGTTAGACGAAGATTCTTCCTTATCGTGTTCCTCCACCACATTCTGTTCTTCCTCCTGTCCCGGTTTCCACTCAAAGAAACGTGTTAAGTTTATATATACTATATATAAGTTACGGCCTGAGTCAGCTGTTACTTCGATGTCAGCTGACTGAGCCAATCAGCTGATTGTATGTATATAGAGGTGCGCTGAGACGAGTAAAACAGTGTTTCAGTTAGAACCAGGAGTATCATTACTTGTTTCTTCTTCCTTTCCTGAAGTTTTTGAACCTGATAAAACTTAACTGGTGCCAAAACCCGGAACCTTTGGATAGCGGAACAAGTCTCAAGAAAAATATTTTTTTCTTCTTTTTTCTTTGTTCACTCTGATTTATGGGAGGTAACAGAATAGTGAGAGCAGCAGTTCTAAACATCGAGGGTCAGAACTTAACCAACCCACTTCCAACTGCAAGTGGGTTCCTGGTGCAGCCTACCAACCTCTAGCGGCTGACGACCAACCTGTAGCTGCAGTCAACCAGGATTTGGAGCCATTACCAGAAGTCTCTTTGGCGGGAGCTCATGCCACCACGCTGGAATGGGTTAAAGTCCGCACGGCAACCACCCAGGACTTAAGAAAGACAGTTTCCGACCCTAAAAGGTTTACCGGTGAGATAGGGGAGTTAATTTCCTGAAAGGGGGTGACCGACTGATAGGTTGAATAGATTCGAAGGCAGCCGAAAACCTGTTCGACTGTGAAGATGCTGAGGCGCTAAGCAGTCGTGTGCAGGGTGAAAAGAAGTATCCTCAATAAAATTCAAGACGTTTGGAGGATAGCCCAGAAGAGGACATATTTATGATATTTAAAGACACAAAGAAACCGAGACAGTATAATGGGCAGTATGCAGTGGAACTCCTGGCACGATACAACAGAATCGCGCGATAAATTCATGGAGATGATGGAGACAATCCAGGTACAGGGTAGGATGCAATTTCTATTCAATGTACTAAAGGTTCAGTTGGCGAAAGAGCCGGGGAAGAAGGAAGGAATGCCGAAAGAACGCTCCTTGGTAGAGTGTGTTCAAAGGTAACAGTCCCCAAGAGGAACGCAAGATGCGGAAGGATATGACACCTAGTGGCGCAGTGCCCGCGCACCAGATGTTTCGAATGCGGAATTCAGCGGCAAATTTCCAAACAGAGCCCAAAAATGTACCGCAGAAGGAAGTGGACCGGGCGAACCAATGGAGATCAACGCCTAATAAATACGGAGAAGCAACTGAAGGTTGATTAGATCATCTAGGGAATCCACAGAAACCTCGGGAACGTCGAAGACCGAAGAAGAAGTTGAGGAGCCAGGGGACAGAGAGGAGAGAAGGGGATGGAAAAGGGGAAACAAAGTCGGATAGAGGCGAAGAATGGGAGAGAGGAAGACGCGATACAACTGAAGGGGATATCGACAGAGAGGCGATCGCACACTGCTGAGTCATAACGTGAGGGAGAAGAGCGGCGGTCTGTCTATAATAGAGATAGTAGGAGTGAGGTGCCTCGTGGACACCGGCAGTTCTAACACCATAATGTGCCGAGAAGCTATAGAAATGCTGTGTAGTGGAGAGAGGACACACCAGATTCAGGAATTTCCGGGTAAATTAATCACCCTTGTGAGGTAGAGGAAGAGGTGTAGATAGGATTGACACAGTGGGGATTAAGTATGGAAAACTTGCTAGTACATATTATAGGAAGTATGCCCAGGGAATACAAAGTGATTGACGACTGTGACCTACTGGGGAAAGTGTTAAGAATATCAAGGGAAAATGGAGAATCAAGATGGGCTCAAACTTACGGGAGAAAAATCATTGTTGGGAAAGGAGTTAAACCCGACGCAGACAAAGTCGCAGCTATAAGGAGGATGGCAGTGCCTAGGGATGTGAAGGGAGTGCGGAGGTTGCTGGGAATTATTACCGGAGGTTTGTACCAGAAATGGCCGAGTACCTCGTTCCACTTAACTATCTACTCAAGAAAGGCAGAAAGGTAATTATCACTCCGCTGGTGGAAGACAATAGCAGACGGTGCATGGAGAAGCTGCAGAAGGAGACAGTGCTTGCTTTTCCAGACTTCACTCGGCAATTCACTATCACTACAGATGCGAGTGAGTATGCATTGGGAGCGGTGTTGTCTAAGGATGGCAAAGGGAGAAATCGCCCAGTGGCATATGCCAGTAGGCGCCTAACAGAGACGGAGGCCAGATAAAGCGCACTGGAACGAGAGCTCTTGGGAATAGTATGGGCTGTTGACCACTTTAGG
>NW_027110290.1:14016-16155 GCF_000696795.3 Halyomorpha halys
TGCGAAATGAAACGCTTGAAGTGCTCTCAAAGACTGATCTATTTGCGGAGCCTGTGTTTCAGTTGCAAATACCAATGTCCTTGTTCCATTTCTGGAGTTTTCGAACCTGATAACACTTAAATGGTGCCGAAACCTGAGATCTTTGGATACCGGAACAATTTTTATTCTTAAGAAAAAAAAATTTTTATTTTTTATTTTTTCCTTTGTTCTCTGTGATTTATGGCAGGTAATGGAATAGTGAGAGCAGCAGTTCTAATTATCGAGGCTCAGAACTTCACCAACCCACTTCCAACTGCAGCCAACCAACCTCTAGCAGCTGACGATCAACCTGCAGTTGCAGTCAACCAGGAGATGGAGACTTTACCAGAAGTCTCTTTGGCGGGAGCTCATGCCACGACGCTGGAATGGATTAAAGACCGCTTGGCAACCGGCCAGGACCTAAAAAAGGCAGTTTCCGAGCTTGAGAGGTTTGCCGGGGAGATGGGAAAACTAAGTCATTTTGACTTAAAGGTTGAATAGAAGCGAAAACAGCCGAAAACCTGCTCAGCAGTGAGGATGCTGAGGCAATAAGGGCAGCAGTCGTCTGCAGAGTGAAAAGAAGTATCCTCAATCAAATTCAAGCGGATGAGGAGACACCCTGGATCGTGATCAAGACGAGATTGAAGCAGGCATTTAGAGGAGGACGATGGACACCAGAAGAGGACATATTTATGATATTTAGGGAGACGAAGTAACCGAAACAGGCTAATGGGCAGTATGCTGCAGAACTCCTGGCTAGATACAACAGAATCACCCATAAATTCAGCATGATTATGGAGACAATCCAGGTAATGGGTAGGATGAAATTCCTATCCAATGTACTAAAGATTCAGTAGGAAGGAAGGAATGCCGAGCGAACGATCCTTCGTAGAGTGTGCTCAGAAATTAATAAACACAAGCGCCAGGTAACAGGAGTAGTGAGAATATGGGGAGCAGGTGCACTGATTTGGGCAGCCAATCAGAAGCCAGCATTTTGGTGACGTCACACATGGCGGTAGATTTGAATTCAAATATTCGGCTCGACCCACCCATAACCACTCACGTGGTCTGTCACGTGACCAGTCACGTGATCATTAGGCAGCCAATGGGACGCTAGTATTTGGTCACGTGACCACTGGCGGGGTATTTAAATTTAAATTTAGTTCGACATAACCTTAACCACTCACGTGATCATTAGGCCACGCCCTCTTTTAAGTCTCGTGACTTACAGGTCCTGAGTGTGCCCAGCCGCCATTTTGTTTTTATCCTGTTTGAGAGGCTTACTGGTTTTGGAAGAGGCTGAGTGTACCCAGCCACCATTTTGTTTTTAGATAGCCACCATTTTATTATGAGCGTCTAGCGGCCTTTTTCTTTTCTTTCTCAGCCATTTTGGCATGGGCTGAGTCTACCCGGACGCCATTTTGTTTTTAAGCTGATATAGATGCTTACGGGTTTAGCAGAGGCTGAGTGTACCCGGCCGCTATTTTCTTTTTTTGACCGCCACCATTGCATTATGAGGGTCTCGAAACCTGTTTCTTTTCGTTCAGCGCCATATTGTGAGGACGAGTCTACCCGGGCGCTATTTTGTTTTCGATCGTCGCCTTTTATATTATGAGGGTCTCGCCACATTTTTAATTTCGCTCAGTTGCCACATTGTGAGGCTGAGGGCACCCGACCGCCATTTTCTTTTTTGATTGCCACCATTGCATTATGAGGATCTCGCGTTACCCCCACCACCCATTGATGGATCAGGTACCTACTTTTATACTACAACCAGTGGCTGAGTGTGCCCGACCGCCATTTTGTTTTTATACCGTTTGAGAGGATTACTGGTTTTGAAAGAGGCTGAGTCTACCCGAACGCCATTTTGTTTTTTGATTGCCACCATTTTATTATGAGAGTCTCGCGACCTGTTTCTTTTCGTTCACCGCCATATTGTGAGGCTGAGTCTACCCGGCCGCCATTTCTTTATTGATCACCATCATTTTATTATGAGGGTCTTGCGACATATTTCTTTTCGTTCAGCACCATATTGGCAAGGACTGAGTCTACCCGGACGCTATTTTGTTTTTATGTCGTCGCCATTTTTATTATGAGGGTCTGGCGACCTTTTCCTTTTTG
>NW_027110290.1:16205-24916 GCF_000696795.3 Halyomorpha halys
ACTTTTATACTACAACCAGTGGCTGAGTGTGCCCGACCGCCATTTTGTTTTTATACCGTTTGAGAGGATTACTGGTTTTGAAAGAGGCTGAGTCTACCCGAACGCCATTTTGTTTTTTGATTGCCACCATTTTATTATGAGAGTCTCGCGACCTGTTTCTTTTCGTTCACCGCCATATTGTGAGGCTGAGTCTACCCGGCCGCCATTTCTTTATTGATCACCATCATTTTATTATGAGGGTCTTGCGACATATTTCTTTTCGTTCAGCACCATATTGGCAAGGACTGAGTCTACCCGGACGCTATTTTGTTTTTATGTCGTCGCCATTTTTATTATGAGGGTCTGGCGACCTTTTCCTTTTTGTTCACCACCATATTGGCCACGTGACTTATGGAATTGGCAGAGGCTGAGTGTACCCAGCCACCATTTTCTTTATTGATCAGCATCATTTTATTATGAGGGTCTTGCTACATTTTTCTTTTCGTTCAGCGCCATATTGATCACGTGACTAACGGGTTTAGTGGCGTGTACCCAGCCGCCATTTTGTTGGGTTTTTTTTTTAACGCCACCAGTTTATTAAGAGGGTCTGGTGATCCTCTTCTTTTCATTAGCCACCATATTTGTTTTCAAGTGTGTCGTGGTTCTTTTCTTTTCGTTCTTTACCATTTTATTGCGATTCTCGGCATAAACAAACTTAGAGATAAATAGATCTGTTACTAATTAGGACTTTTTAATCTCTCTTATCTTTTAATAATTTCGACTTTGACTCTTATTTCCTCTATTTTATTTTATTTTATCTATTATATTAATCTGTTAGTGTAAACAATGTGAATAATTTACTATTTTAACATTTGGCAATTCTATTAACTGATAATAATGACGTCACTTATCCTACTACTATATGTAATTTATTAGTGGTTCAATGTTTCTTCACCTAGACCGAAAGATTTAACTGATAAAGATGATAATCGAGACCAATATCGGTGTTTATGTTTTAGGTATTGCCTGTTTAACATTGAATCCTTAGGGAATAAAATGATGTTTTGTTGATATACGCTGAGGAAACTAAAATAAAAAGTATTATAGTTCAAAGTCGAAAGTATTAATAGATAAGAGAGATTACAAAGGCCTATATAGTAACAGATCTATTTATCTCTCAGTTTGTTTATGTTTTAGGGATTATACAAGTTCAAAGTACCTTGTTTACATTAATCGAAGGGATTAGAAGATAAAGGTCCTACATATCAGTGTTTATATTTTAGGTTTAACCATTACGAAAAGAAAACCTCGGAATAAACATGGCGGTGAACAAAAATAAGAGGATTGTGAGACCCTCGTAATAAACTAGCTGCGAACGAAAAGATGAGGATCGCGAGACCCACTCAATAAACTGGTGGCGTTGAAAAAACAACAAAATGGCGGCCGGGTAAACGCCACTTAACCCGTAGATCACGTGACAAATATGGCGGTGAAGGAAAAGAAGAGGATCGCGAGAACCTTATAAATAAAATAGCGGCCGGGTACATTGAGCCTCTACCAAACCCCTAAGTCACGTGAGCAATATAGCGGTGAAGGAAAAGAAGAGGATCGCGAGACCCCCGGAAATTAATTGGCGACGAACGAAAATAAGAGGATCGCGAGACCCTCATAATAAATGATAGCGATCAAAAAAGAAAATGCGGCCGGGTAAAACGAAAAGAAAAAGGTCGCGAGATCCTCATAATCAAATGGTGACGATAAAAAAAGAAAATGGCGGCCGGGTACACTCATCCTCTGCCAAACCTGTAAGTCACGTGACCAATACGGCGGTGAAGGAAAAGAAGAGGATCGTGAGATCCTCCATAGTAACAGATCTATTTATCTCTGTTTGTTTATGTTTTAGGGATTATACAAGTTCAAAGTCCCTTGTTCACATTCACCGAAGGGATTAGAAGATAAAGGTCCTACATAACAGTGTTTATATTTTAGGTTTAACCAGTTCAAATTATTCACATTGTTTACACTAACAGATTAAAAACAGAGGAAATAAGAGTCAAAGTCGAAATTATTAAAAGGTAAGAGAGATTAAAAATTCCTAATTAGTTAAAGATCTATTTATCTCTAAGTTTGTTTATTCCAAGAATCGCAATAAAGTGGTAACGAACGAAAAGAAAGGACCGCGACACACTTGAAAACAAATATGGTGGCTAATGAAAAGAAGAGGATCACCAGACCCTCTTAATAAACTGGTGGCGTTAAAAAAAAAAAACACCAACAAAATGGCGGCTGGGTACACGCCACTAAACCCGTTAGTCACGTGATCAATATGGCGCTGAACGAAAAGAAAAATGTCGCAAGACCCTCATAATAAAATGATGCTGATCAATAAAGAAAATGGTGGCTGGGTACACTCAGCCTCTGCCAATTCCATAAGTCACGTGGTCAATATGGCGGTGAACGAAAAGAAAAAGGCCGCGAGACCCTCATAATAAAAATGGTGGTGATAAAAAAAAAAAAATGGCGGCCGGGTAGACTCAGCCTCTTTCAAAACCAGTAATCCTCTCAAACGGTATGAAAACAAAATGGCGGTCGGGCACACTCAGCCACTGGTTGTAGTATAAAAGTGGGTACCTGATCCATCAATGGGTGGTTGGGGTAACGCGAGATCCTCATAATGCAATGGCGGCGATCAAAAAAGAAAATGGCGGCCGGGTACACTCAGCCTAACAATGTGATGCTGAACAAAAAGAAAAATGTCGCGAGACCCTCATAATGCAATGGCGGCGTTCAAAAAAAGAAAATGGTGGCCGGGTACACTCAGCCTCTGCTAAACCCGTAGCATCTATAACAGCATAAAAACAAAATGGCGTCCGGGTAGACTCAGCCCATGCCAATATGGCTGTGAACGAAAAGAAAAAGGCCGCGAGACCCTTATAATAAAATGGTGGCTATCTAAAAACAAAATGGCGGCTTGGTACACTCAGCCTCTTCCAAATCAGTAAGCCTCTCAAACAGCATAAAACAAAATGGCGGTCGGGCACACTCAGGCCCTGTGAGTCACGAAACTTAAAAGAGGGCGTGGCCTAATGATCACGTGAGTGGTTAAGGTTATGTCGAACTAAATTTAAATCTAAATCCCTCGCCAGGGGGTCACGTGACTAAATACTAGCCTCCCATTGGCTGCCTAATGATCACGTGACTGGTCACGTGACAGACCACGTGAGTGGTTAAGGGTGGGTCGAGCCGAATATTTGAATTTAAATCTCCCGCCATGTGTGACGTCACCAAAATGTTGGCTTTTAATTGGCTGCCCAAATCAATCCACCAGCTCCCCCATATTCTCACTACTAACAAGATACCCGAATAGAAGTAGAAGAGCAGGGATGGACTCGGATCGAATGCAATCAGCCTAGGAATAATTATAACTCTTGGCAATGGAGAGAATACCGAGTTAGCCGGAGAGACTGGGCAAGAAATCAAACAGAATCCGGCAAAACAGAGAGGCAACAGTCGCCAAGAGGACCGCCAGAGTCACGGATGCGGAAGGATTGGACACTTAATGATGCAGCCCGCGCCCCAGATGTTTCGAATGCGGAAATGAGGGACACAAAGCCAAACGCCCATGCATGTACCGAAGAAGTGATGTGGACTGGGGCGAACCAATGGAGATCAACGCCCAACAAATACGGAGAAGCAACTGGAGGTTTAGTAGATCATCGAGGGAATCCACGGAAGCCTCGGGAACAATGGAGTAGGGATGGGATATCGAAAGAAAAATATCGATATCGATATCAATATCAATATCGGATAGCAATACCGATATCGATATTATATCGGAACTAAAATATCGATATTTTAAAATATCGAAATATCGATATCGAAAATTTAACGAATTAAAGTAATAATAATTATAAAATGACATAGAAAGATATAGGAAGACTTATTTTATGTCATACCTAATAAACATACGTAAGAAACACTTAATAACTATGAAACAAACCAACACCACGACAACCATATCATAAATCTAACAAATATAAACTAAAATATAATTGTTTTATTGAAGAAAATTTAAAAATAGAATATCGAACTTTTATTTTAATAAGTACATATTTATTTCGATATTTCCTATATTTGTAATCGATAGGGAATATGAGCTTCAATATTCCGATATTATTTTATCGAAATATCAATATTTTGTTGAAAATAACTAGAAAATTGTAAAGAGATTTTAAAATAGAAATATCGATATTTTATTTTGGTTTTACATATTTATTTCGATATTTTCTATTGTTTTAATATCGAAATGGAATTTAAGCAACAATATTCCGATATTACTTTATCGAAATATCAATATTTTCTTCAAAATGACTAAAATATCATATAGAGATTTTAAAATAAGAATATCAAAATTTTATTTTGTTAATTACATATTTATTTCGATATTTTCAATTGTTTTAATATCGATAAGGATTATAAGCAACAATAGTCTAATATTACATTATCGAAATATCGATATTTTGATTAAAAATAGTAGAGCATTGTATAGAATAATTAAAATAGGAATATCGATATTTTATTTTTGTACTACATATTTATTTCGATATTTTAATCAGTTTCAATATCGATATGGAATATAAGCAACAATATTCCGATATTATTTTATCGAAATATCGACATATTGTTTAAAATGACTAAAATATTATATAGAGATTTTAAAATAGCAATATCGATATTTTATTTTGTTAATTACATATTTTTTTCAATATTTTACATTGTTGTAATGTCGATATGGAATAAAAACAACAATATTCTGATTTTATTATATCGAAATATCGATATTTTCTTGAAAAAGACTAAAATATCATTTAGAGATTTTAAAATAAGAATATCGATATTTCTATAAAATTAAATATATCGTTTTTAGTCTACGATTTCGATATTATGAACAATGGTAAATATAGAACTGAATATGAATCATAAAAATAAAATACCTAAATACCTTATTTTATCTGTTCATAATATGTTATAGTTTTCTTTCATAAAATATCGATATTTCTATAAAATAAAATATCGAAATATCGTTTCTATTCTTCGATATCGATAGGAACATGAATTTATCAATTTAAAATATTGAAAACTATCTTTATGCTTTTTATAAAATTTCCTTAATTTTAAAACCAAATACCGATATTTCTAATAAAAAAATATCGAAATATCAATATTGATATTTTCAAAAATGTTATATATTGAAATGAATATGAAATCATAAAAATAAAATATGGAAATACCTTATTTTAGCTTTTAATAAAAGGTTATAGTTTCCTTTCATAAAATATCGATATTTCTATAAAATAAAATATCGAAATATCGTTTCTAATATTTTATACCAATATTAATAACAATTAATAAACTATCGAAAAACTATTTTGAAGCTTTTTATAAAATTTTCTTAATCTTTTTAAGCCAAATATAGATATTTCGATGAGAAAATATCGGAATAGTTTTTCTAATCTTCTTATCGATATTTCGATAAAAAAATATCGAAATAGTTTTTCTAATCTTCTATAACGATATTAGTAACAATGTCAAATATCGAAAGGAATATGAAATTATAAAAAAAAAAAAATCGAAATATCGTTTCTAATCTTCGATATCAATATTGATAACAGTGTAAAATATTCAAAGGAACATGAATTTATCAATTTAAAATATCGAAAAATTATTTTTAAGCTTTATATAAAATTTTCTTAATCTTTTTAAACCAAATATCGATATTTCTATTTTAAAAAAATCGAAATATCGATATCAATATTATCAACAATGTAAAATACCGTAAGGAATATGAAATTTTCAAAATGAAATATTGAAATACCTTGTTGATAAATCTTCCATATCGATATTATTAAGTATGTCGAAATGGATATTAAATTATTGAATCCAAATATCGATATTTCTCTTTTAATTTGTCTAGTACTTTTAAAAAAAATGTTGATATTTCAATTAAATAATGTTAGAATACTTTTTCAATTATCGATATAGATATTAATAACATCAAAGATCGAATGGATTTTATATTATTGAAACAATATATCGATCTTTTGATAAATTAATATCGGAATATTATTGCTAATGTTAGAAATCAATGATTATAAAAATATCAAATATCGAAATGAATATGACATTATCAATATTAAACATCGAAATACCATTATTAACATTTTCTTTAGCAAAATATTGATATTTGGATTAAACAATATAGGCCCATATATATGATCATAGTTATACATTTTTAGACAACATTTCTTTTATTTATCTCTACTTTTAAGGTGCGACCTTTTTTTTTTTTTTTTTTTTTAGAAGAAACCGATATTCCGATATTATTGAAGGGAAATATCGATATTCCGATATTATTGGTTACTGGATATTGATATCAAAATATCGAATATCGGAGACAAAATATCGATATTTCGATAATATCGATATCGATATCCCATCCCTACATCGGAGACGCTGAACCAGGGAACCGAGGTAGTCAAGCAGTGTTGACAGTACTTCCCTGTACAATAGTTCGTTGTGGGGAGTGAAGGAGAAGAGTGTACCTGGAGAAACTACCGAAAAGTACAGGGTGGTGATTGATTACAGGAAGCTGAACGAGAATACCGTAGATGAAAAGTATCCGTTCCTCAGATTTGAAGATATTTTGGACTGGCTGAACGGGGCGACGGTGTTCAGCTCATTGGACTTAAAGGCTGGATATCATCAAATTAAAATTCACCCTAAGGATCAACATAAGTGAATGCCGCACTTTCGAGAGGGGCAACGTCGAATTTACACGAATGCCAGTTGGACTCAAAAATGCTCCCATTACCTTCCTGTACCTAATGGACGAATGTTTAAGGTGAGTTGACGAATCTGTAAATCAGATTTATATGGATGATCTCCTTGTGTTTAGTAAGAACGAAGACGAGCAGATGAAACATTTACACAGCGTATCCCAGAGAATCAGGAAATTTGGGCTCAAACTTTCGGCAGAAAAATCATTGTTGGGAAGGCACAAATAAATGTTTTGGGACACACCATTTCCAGAGAGGGAGTTAAACCCGACGCAGACAAAGTCACAGCTATAAGGAGGATGGCAGTGCCTAGAGATGTGCAGGGAGTGCGAAGGTTGCTGGGAACTTTGAATTATTACCGTAGATTTGTACTAGAAATAACCGAGTACCTAGTTCCACTCAACAACCTACTCAAGAAAGGCAGGAAGGTGATCATCACTCCGATGGTGGAAGACAATAGCAGACGGTGCATGGAGAAGCTGCAGCAGGAGACAGTGCTTGCTTTCCCAGACTTCATCCTGCAATTCACTATCACTACAGATGCGAGTGAGTTCGCGCTGGGAGCGGTCTCAGGAGGGTTAAGGGGGAGATCGCCCAGTGGCGTACGGCAGTAGGTGCCTGACAGAAACGGAAACCAGATACAGTGCGCTGGAACGAGAGCTCATGGGAATAGTTTTGTCTGTTGACCACTTTAGACCCTATATTTTTGGCAGAAGCTTTAGGGTACACACTGACAACAGGGCTCTGCAATGGGTGGGATAGTTGAAGGAGTCTTTGGCCAGGATTACACTTCGGAAGGAGTTTTTTGGACGGAACAATATGGAAATTACATATAAACCAGGCAAGAAAAAGGTGGTAGTCTCGAGCAATTACAGTAAACGCAGCGGAAGAGGAGGCTGGGGAGCCGTCTAGACAACTCCTTCGGGAGTGGACACCGGGAGACGAAGAAGAACAGAATGTGACGGAGGAAGACAATAGGGAGGAATCTTCGTCTAAAGAGTGCACGGAGGAAGGATGGGACAAGGGATTGGGACCGGATGTAGCAATGCCTACGGCGATAGCGGCATATAACCATTCGGTGCACACAGTTACGGAGTTCTATTTAGACTCCGAGGACACCGGCGGGACAATAAAGGCATGGAAGTAGATGGTGAGGAGGTACATAACAATCACATTACTCGAAGAAAGTTATGGGAGAAAGCACGGGGGAGATTGGGAAAAGAAAAAACTAGGAGGGTAGCAGCTAGCAGATCAAAATCGGGACGATCGTTAACAGGAAGTTGGGGTCTAACAGGGGTAAGGAGATAGAGCGATACGCAGGTCCATTTAGGGTGATTATCATTAGAGAACGCAACATAGTTACATTAGAAAGTGTCAGAGAACCGAGAAAGAGGAGAACTGTCCATATTGAGTAGATAAAACTTTTTTTTTAAAAATTAATTATTTAATGTAATTTACAACTGTACAAAATTATACAATAGGTAAATATGTAGTTTGTTTCATATACACTTGAAAATCTTGGGAAAGAACCACCCATTGGTGGTACTTCAAACATTAATTTAAATTAGAAGGTCCCGTGGCCATCTTCTTTTCTGACGCCTCGGAGGTTTATCAGTGATTATAAAGGATGAAAGATTAAGAATTAATGGGTTAGGATGGTTAAGGAGTTTGGAATGAAAAGACGCATATCTGTTTTGGGTCAAATCTACAACGAATAGGAAGTTAAGGTCTTTGTGAATGAGTTTATTTGAGACTTAATTAGGAGCATCAAGGATTTTGGATTGTAACGAGTGGATGGGGGAAGAATTTGATGGTTTGGTGGAGCCCCAGAGCTCAATTCCATATGTCCAAATTGGTCTGATTATTGTAGTGTATACTAATTTTTTGTAGTGAATG
>NW_027110290.1:30831-31309 GCF_000696795.3 Halyomorpha halys
ATTTGTTTTTTAAAAATAGTTAAATATCTATACCTACTGTGTCCGCTTTAATACTCCCTACCATTGTAAATAAACATCTAAAATGATTTTAAGGAGCAATTCCCTACCATTGTAAATAAACATCTAAAATGATTTTAAGGAGCAATAACTTCAGAAATACAGTAGTGTTATTTCAGTCTAATTGCGTGCTGTTGACTCTGCCCTGAATCTTGTTTTTTTTTTTGTTTTTTCGTTATAGTTCCGACAACTCGTCGACAAGTGGTGCCGAAACCTGATTGTTTTTGTTCTGATTTTTTGTTTGATGTTGTGATTTTTTTTTAGTTAGCCCAGTGTATATTTTGTTCGCGACTTTATTTTTTTTCTCTCTCCTTTCTTATTTTTCTTTTATTATTTTTTTTTAACTGTACATATCGAACAGTTAAAGCTCGCTATGAGGGGAACCCGATAATGCGTTGAAGTTTTAAGCAGTGACAGTTTT
>NW_027110290.1:31618-32998 GCF_000696795.3 Halyomorpha halys
TGGTAGAATGAGATGTTCTAAATCCAAACTGGTGGTCAGGAATAACATGATATTAGTCAAGGGTTGGATAGAGACGTTTTAATAAGTTTTTCTAGGACTTTGCCCATAATGGGCAGGAGCAAAATAGGACGATAGGAAGATGGATATTCAAGTGGCTAGGAGGGTTTGGGAAACATTTTTATTATAGACATTTTCCAAGTCTCAGGGAAATAGGTGGATCGGAGTGTAGCATTATAAATATAGGTATGGAATAGAATGGCTTTACGAGGGAGCTGTTTCAGAATGTGTGCTGTGATAAGATCGTGGCCAGGAGCTTTTTTAGAAGGTCATTGGTAGATGATTATATTCATTATTTCTGAGGGATGAAGAGTAGATAAAACTTAATAAAATAAAAGCTGGTATGTTCTCATGTTGCCAAATCCAGATTGTATTAAATATAATGTAAATTTATTCTATTTAATGCTTTGTTTTAAGAATGTTTTTGACTTTTGTAAATAATGTTTTGTTTTTTTAACTTGTTCATTTATTGAATGAATAGTTCTTTTATTATATTCCTAGGTTTATTATATTCCTAAATGATGTATATATACTGTTTACTATAGCAAGCTTATGAGTTTTTTTTAAATGATTGAACTGTATAGGATTTGTTTTTTTGTAAAGTAGTTTTTGTTTGCTGTTTGTATAGTTATTATACTGAATAATATTAGTTTACGAGGATTGTTCATAAACTGGTGGGGAGGGGGTAGTTACGATCTGAGTCAGCCATTACTTCGATGTTTGCTGACTCGAATGTATATAAGAGTACCAAACACAATAAAGCCAGTTTTTTACAGTAGTCCAAGCGTATTATATGTTATTCGTTCTTCTCTTTTTTAACAATTCCCTTTCGCCAATATTTAGGTTTTATATATATAAATTAAAGCCTGATAGTCAGCTGGCAGGTCAAATCAGCTGTTCGAGGAAAACAATTGATTGAGATGTATACATAGATGTGCTGGACTGAATAAAGCTATTCTATTTCTGGAACCCGTAAGTCATTTTACATCCATTTATTCACTTTTTTCTCTCGACGATACTTAAGTGGGCCGAAACCTGGGAGCGAGTGTGAAAGTTAAAATTCATTAACTAAAGTTATATATATTATATATAAGTTACAGCCTTAGTCAGCTGTTACTTCGATTTCAGCTGACTGAGGAGATCAGCTGATCGCATGTATATCATCGCATGTACCGAACCCAATAAAGATAGTATGTTACAGCAGTTCAAACGTGTTACATCTTATTCCTTCTTCTCTTTTTTTGACATTTGACTTTCGCCGATACTTAACTGGTGCCGAAACCCGGGAACTTTAGATACCGGATTAATTTTCAGTCTAATAGA
>NW_027110290.1:37123-43246 GCF_000696795.3 Halyomorpha halys
TTCTGTGGAAGTATCATGTTATTTATTACTTTATTTTTGTACAAGATTCACAGTGTGAATAAAGAAAATGTATCATAGAAGTTAAGATTATACCATAGCGTTTAATTGAGGATTTTGTAATTCTATCTTTTTTTTTTAGTTTAAGAAAATTATTTCATAAACTGGAAGGGGGGAGTTATGATAGGATAAGGCACTGTGTCCGCCTTAATACTCCCTACCATTGTAAATAAACATCTAAAATGATTTTAAGGAGCAATAACTTCAGAAATACAGTCGTGTTATTTCAGTTTATTTGCGTGCTGTTACTCTCCCCTGAATCTTGTTTTTTTTTTGTTTTTTTTATAGTTCCGACAACTCGTAAGTGGTACTGAACCAAATAAAGTTAGTCAAGTTTACGCATTGAGAGAGAATTTTTCCGAAATCCTTTTCCTTTTTTATTAGTTTTTATTCGCCAACACGTAAATGGTACCGAAACCCGGGACGGGTGCATAGGTTGACAGTTATTATATATATAAAGGTCCTGGGTTTCTGCTCCACTTATAACTTTAATAGAAAAAGAATAAAGAGGCACCTGATGGTAATTTATTCTTCAATACTGACCTGCAATTTTTTTTTTACCTCCTGAATCATTTATTTATGATGTATACAAAACGCTGACCTATAGTGGCGGACCTTTGTTATCGGATTATTGTTTTAATCCGCTTATATAGATAATCATTCTCAGCTGACCTTTCATGTTTCCACCCCTAATGAAGGTCTGTAATTCAGGCCGAAACGCCAGCATAAATAAAATAAATTCTACTTGTTTGTTTTACGGACGGTACTCCAGATCATCTACTTATATGTAATAATATTAGATTATCTTTATTGTTCTGAATTTCACAAATAAAGTAGATCCTACTTGTTTGTTATCTATTTATATGTAATAATATTAGTTAACGTTAATGTTCATAGTTTCATAAAATTAATAAACTAATTTAGGTTTCTCATTTTTTTTTATTACTATTTGTTTTTTAAAAATAGTTAAATATCTATACCTCCTGCGAAAGGGTACATTCTTGTTCCTTCATAAACAATAGGAGATCGTTTCCGTGGTTCTCTATTAAGACCCAGAGTAGTTCCTCATCAATAAAATTCGGTAATATGGTCGATTCCTGAGAAGGAATAATTTCTTCGCTACCTAAATCCTCTATCAAGTCATTTTGCGCTCCGCTCATTTCGTCGGCAGGCTCTGTTATAACTTCCACAGCTTCTGTTATATTTTCTTCATCAGCTGAATTAACATCTTCCGGTCCTGTTATAACCTCATCAGCTTCTGTTATATGTTCATCATCTGCTGATTTAACATCTTCAGCCTCTGATATAACCTCATCACCTTCTGTTATATGTTCATCATCTTCTGAATTAACATCTTCCGGTTCTGATATTACCTCATCAGCTTCTGTTATATGTTCATCATCTTCTGAGTTATTCTCTATTATGACCTCTTCCGCCATGATTTCATTCTCTTTAGATTCTGTAGTAACATCATTTGGTATAGTTTCATTCTCTTCAGGTTCTACAATATCCTCTTCAGTTCCGTTGATATTGTCTTCGTGTTCTGTCACATTATGGCTTGGTTCTGTTTCTTGTACTGTATCATTTTCCATTGGCTCAGTCTCATTTTCATCACCAGGTTCTCTTGTCATGTCTTCAACTGTTGTGCTCTGCGACGTCATATTTCTATCAGGAGATATCCTTTTCTTCCTCCAGTGAAGTTTCTATCTGATCGGGTTTCATCAAACGTGTGTAACAGGTTAACTAACATTCGTGTGCTAAACCTTGGAGCTCTAGATAAAAAGTGATCATAAAATCTGAATGTATTGTTGTCCGGCAATAAGTACAATAATGAGTATTAAATTTATTAACTAACACTGTTAATAAAATATATTTTTAGGAATAAATTTAAGTAAGGTACGAAAACAAAGGAGGAAGAAAGATCATTGTAAACTGGATGACGGAACAATTATTATTGTTTAATCAACTTGAAGAGCAATGAACTGTCTTTATTATAAAGAAATACGATATGCAATAAGAAAAATATGTAATAATGCTGTATGAGATCTATTTCTTGCATATTTAAAGGCGACCCCCCCCCCCATCCTTTCTAATTTTATTGGATAGCCGATATGGAAACTAGAATGCACTGTTAGTTTAAACCGTTACCAATATTCCGTGTGTTGCGAATATTGATTTCGTCTTATACAATATTCCGATATTAGCTAATCAAAATAATGATATCTCATCTAAAAACACCATCCTCAGTATAATAAATATAAAAACACCTCCAGAAGTGGAGATCCTAAATAACGATCTAGCGTTGAAGAAAATATGCACCAAGGTGAGAGGAAGGATCAAGAGGGGAAAGAGTAAACGCGTGGAACTGCAGAATTTGAATCTCAAGGACATGACAGAAGCTACCTAAATTGGGATGATTGTTTATCGAAAATTGGATTCCAATAGGGGAAAGAGGTTCAGCGTTACGAGGGGCTATTCAGGTTAACAGTAATAAGGGAAAGCATAGTCACAATTGAAAGCTTGACACAACCAAGGAAGCGGAGGATGGCTTACATTAAACAACTGAAACTCTCTGCTGGGGCATCATCTCTGGGGGCAGCAAGTGCCTTCCGATCATCACTAATGGAATAAATTGTATATCATTATTTTTATTTTATACTTTGTATATTTTTATCTTTTAAATTGTTGTAAGTTATGAACTGTAAGGAAACACGTGAGTTTTATAGTTATTTATAATAATTTTGTTCTATTCTGATGTCATTTTTATTAATCATTTTGATATTTTACTGTTACTGTTTTATTATACTGTTCTTAATCTATTATAATTTATTATCTCTGTATCTTAATCTATAATCTTTGTAATTTAGCATTAATTTATGTATGTAGAAGGAGATACTTTCAATGTTTATTATTATCATTGTCATATTCTTATTGATGTGTTGTTCTAAGTTTAAACATTGTACCGGTAGTTTATGGGGAATTTCCGTGAATATCCGGGTGGAGTTAAGGCCTGATTGTCAGCTGAAAGGCTAATTGAGATGTATATATAGATGTAAAGGACTGAATAAAGCCATTCTATTTCTGGAACCCGTAAGAGTCATTTCACATCCTTTTATTCACTGTTTTCTCTCGAAGATACTGAAGTGAAACCAATAATAGGAGAGAGAGGATTGTGAAATGAAACGCTTAAAGTACTCTTAAAGACTTATCTATTTGATGGAGTGTTCAACACTAGTAGGTATAATCATGTTAAACACTTGAAGAGCGTTTTCCAGAGGATGAGGAAGTTCGGCCTCAAGTTTCCCGAGAAAAGACAGCACTAGGGCAATGTCAAATCAATTTTTTGGAGCATACCATCTCTCGGGAAGGTGTGAGAAGTCCAGAAGGTTTCAGTGCTACAAAGAATGTAGGTACCAACAGACGTGAAGGGGATTCGGCGATTACTAGGAGCATTAAATTACTTCCGAAGGCCGAGAAAGGATCTAGGAGCGGTTTTAGCACAGGAAACTGAAGAGGGAGAGCGTTCTGTAGCCTATGCCAGTCGGCCCCTCATCGAAAAGGAAGCCAACTACTGTGCCTTAAAACTGGAACTACTAGGAATCGTGTGGGCTGTGGAATATTTCCAGCCGTGTATGTTTGAAGGTGTTTTAGGGTCCACACTGATCATAGGCCGTTGCAGTGGGTAGGAAAATTGAAAGAGATATCCGCGCGCATCACCAGATGGAAGGAGATCCTCAACCAGTATAATATGGACATCACATACAAACCTGGTAAAGACAATGTTGTTGCTGACTGGCTCTCAAGGGCAATAGTGGTCAATAAGATCGAGGATAATCACGGTGACCCGGAAGAAGAACAATAACCAGGCACAGAAGAATTACGAAATAGAGGAGAGACATCCAAAGATGAAGACTCAACGACGGAAGAAACTGATGAAATCATTAATGGTAAACGTCCCCAAATCATTTGGAAAACAGAAACCTCGGAACTACTGAACATGGAGCATGAAAAGTATGGCAGCAGTAATATTGTAACTATATGGTCACAGCCCATTCTCAGTGAGAACTAAATACACAGAGCACTAAGGGATGCATCAAAGGAAGGACAAACCCATTATCTATTGGTAGGAAATGCAGTATTTTGTGAAAAAATTCGGCGTCTTTGGCGGACGGAACAGATTGGGGTCGACCGGTTGTTTATCTGTACAATGATGGCAAAAACTCCCCGTGATGCGGAATGCCAAAAGGAGGTGGCCCTCGCATATCACCATATCGCATATGGGTCACGATCATTAGGCTTCCGTTCTTTAAGAGATTGTTAATGGGTTCTAAATATTCTGCCATTTCTGGAACAAATCTCCAATAATAGTTCAGGGTACCTAGCAACCTCCGAACTCCCTTGACAACCTCAACCTTTTGTGGATCGGGCTTGATTCCCTGTCCCGAGATTACGTGTCCTAAAAAGTTGATTTTCTCCCGACCTAGCACCGACTTTTCCTGGGACAATTTCAACCCAAATTGTCTAATCCTCCGAAAGACTTTCTCCAGGTGGCTTATATGCTCCTCCTTGGACTTACTAAACACGAGAAGGTCGTCCATGTAGACCTGACACATGGATTCATCTAACCCGCGTAAAAATTCATCCATCAAGCGCTGAAACGTGATCGGTGCATTTTTCATCCCAAACGGCATACGGGTGAATTCATAATGACCCCTCTTAAACGTGAAGGGCGTTTTGTGTTGGTCCCTGGGGTGCATTGCAATTTGGTGATATCCGGCTTTGAGGTCAAGGGTACTGAATATGGTTGCTCCTCCCAATCTGTCCAAAATGTCCTCTATTCTCGGGATCGGATATTTTTCGTCTACCGTATTCCCATTAAGTTTTCTGTAATCTATTACAACTCAGTATTTTTCGGACCTTTCAATAAGTCTCATCCGATGATAATCTGATACTCGCGTGGCATATTCCTCACTACGTGCATCATTAACTTACCTCCATCCATCCCCCATTCGCCCAGGTCTATAATGACTTCCCCTTCCACGTTACAGGGACCACCCAGGGTGATAACCTTAGCAAGACATACCTGAACATTGGACTGGGGTGTCCTCTCTCCGTTCCTCAGCTTCTTCAACGCCTCTCGACACGCGATGGTGTTGGAGCTCCCTATATCGACCAAGCACCGTACTCCTCTCAACTCGATAATAGGCAGGCCGCTGCTCTCGTTTCCCACGTTGCAGCTCACCATCGTGCGGCCACTGCTCTGTGTACATTCTCCTCAGATCTCTTCGGTAGATCCTCTCCTCCCGTTTGCTCTACTCCATCCATTTCTTGATGTATTTGGTCATCAAATCCTTGTCATCATCCTTGTCTCGCCATCCTCTGTACCTGATACCTCTGATGCCTCCAAGATGTTGGAGCTCGACTCGTCGGGTCTATGTGACTCTCTTCTTCGCTTCACTCTTTGCACATTAACCTCCAAAGGCTCCCCGAGGTTCGCTTCTCTCCTCCGGTACATATAGGGACATCTTATTGCTATGTGGACCTCGTTCCCACATTCGAAGCATCTCGTACGAGGGCATTTGGCCACCAGGTGACCCGTTTTCCCACATCCGTGGCACCTCCGCTCTTCTCTTCGACCGTTGTTCCTCGGCTTAGCCTGTTTCGTTCTTCTGTCACCTAAGCCTCTTTCCCTGCCGACATCTCTCTGGTCTTTTCTCCTCCACGGCGCTGAGTTGTTCCTCGGGTGGGTGTACGTCACTCTATTCCACCCCCCTTCCTCAACCTCCATCCTGGTGTCTTCTTCCCGGGCGCTTGCATCTATCATGTCCTGGATAGGAATTGCATTTGACCCTGTACTTGGATCGTCCCCAACATCTCGCTGAATTTGTCTTGAATTCTGTTATAGCGTGCCAGGAGTTCTGCGGCATACTGACCACTAGACTGTCTCGTTTTTTTCGTTTCTCTGAACATCATGAATATATCCTCCTCTGGGGTCCACCGTCCTCCTCCGAATGCCTTCTTTAATCTTTCTTTGATGACCCTCCAGGAGGTCTCTTCATCTGCCTG
>NW_027110290.1:44210-44498 GCF_000696795.3 Halyomorpha halys
TAAAATAACATATAGAGATTTTAAAAAAAGAATATCGATAGTTTATTTAGATAATTACATATTTATTTCGATATTTTGTACTGTTGTAAAACAGATATAGAATAAAAGCAACAATATTCCGATATTATTTTTTGAAACATCAATATTTGGTTAATAATGACTAAAATAACATATAGAGATTTTATAAAAGCTATATCGATATTTTATTGAGATAATTACAAATTTATTTCGATAGCTTGTGATGTTGTAATATCGATATGGAATATAACCAACTATATTCCAATATTA
>NW_027110290.1:44548-47438 GCF_000696795.3 Halyomorpha halys
AATGGTTGCATCACCTGTGGAGGTTGGTTGGTAGCTGCTAAAGCTTGGTTGACTGCAGCTTGAGTTTGGTTGACTGCTGCTTTGAGGTTGGTTGTTTTGGTTCATATTCTCTAGGTTCAGAACTGCTTTTCTCCCTAATCCGTTACTGGTCATAATTCAAAGAGAACAATGAATGAAAAAAAATTTCTTTTAGACTGATAATTAATCCGGTATCTAATGTTCCCGGGTTTCGGCACCAGTTAAGTATCGGCTAAAGCCAAATGTCAAAAAAGAGAAGAAGGAATATGATGTAACACGTGTGAACTGCTGTAACATACTATATTTATTGGGTTCGGTACATCTCTTTATATACATGCGATCAGCTGATCTCCTCAGTCAGCTGTTTATTCGATGTCAGCTGACTAAGCCGATCAGCTGATTGTATGATGTATATGGAAGAGCGCTGAGATGAATAAAGTAGTGTTTCAGTTGTAACCGGCAATGTCATTACTTGTTCCTTGTTCCATTTCTGGAATTTTCGAAACTGATAACACTTAACTGGAGCCGAAACCCGGGATCTTTTGTTACCGGAAAAACTTTAGTCTTAAGAAAAAAAAATTTTTTTTTTCATTGTTCTCTCTTTCATTTATGGCAGGTAACTTCACCTACCCACTTCCAACTGCAGCCAAACAACCTCTAGCAGTTGACGATCAACATGAAGTTGAAGTCAACCAGGAGATGGAGCCATTATCAGAAGTCCCTTTGGCGGGAGCTCATGCCACGACGCTGGAGTGGATTAAACTCCGCACGGTAACCGCCAAGGACTTAACAAAGGTAGTTTCCGACCTTGAGAGGTTTACCGCGGAGATGGGGAAACTAAGTCATTTCGTAAAAGGATGCGATCGACTTATAGGTCGAATAGAAGCGAAGACAGCCGAAAACCTGGTCGACAGTGAGGATGCTGAGGCAAAAAGGGCGGCAGTGGTCTGCAGAGTGAAAACAAGTATTCTCAATCATATTCAAGCGGATTCTTATCCAATGTACTTAAGATTCAGTAGGAAGGAAGGAATGCCAAGCGAACGATCCTTCCTAGAGTTTGCTCAGACATTAATAGACACAAGCGCTAGGTAACCGGATGTCCGAATAGAAGTGGAAGAGCCGGGATGGCCTCGGATGGAATAAAATGGGCCAAGGAATACTTATATCTCTTGGCAAAGGAGAGAATTCCGAGTTAGCGGGAGAGACAGGGCAAAAAATCAAACAGAACCAGGCAAAACAGAGAGGCAACAGTCTTCAAGAGAACCGCTAGTGTCACAGATGCGGAAGGATTGAACACCTTCGATATTTCGTGTGGTTATAATAGCAATAATTGTCCGATATTATTTTATCGAAATAACGATATTTTGTTAATAATAACTAAAATACCATATAGGATATTTTAAAAATGGAATATCGATATTTTATTTTGATAATTATATATTTATTTCGATATTTTGAATTGTTGTAAAATCGAAATAGAATATAAGCAACACTTATTATTTTAAACTTTTATTATTATATTATTTTAACCTTTTATTATTATTTTATTATTATTTTTATTTTATTTACTAAGCAACACCGATATTATTTTATCGAAACAACGATATTTTTATAAAAATAACTAAAAGACCATATAGAAATTTTAAAAATGGAATATCGATATTTTATTCAGATAAATACATATTTATTTCAAAATTTTACATTGTAAAAATATCGATATAGAATATTAGAAACAATATTTCGGGATTATTTGTTTTATAATTAATTATCAAATTCGATATTTGTGTTGTTGTAATATCGATATTTTGTTAATAACGCTTAAAATATCATATAGAGATTTTAAAAAAGGAATATCGATATTTTATTTTTATAATTACATAATTTCTTCGATATTTTGTATAGTTGTGAAATCAATATTGAATATAACAACAATATTGCCATATTACTTAATCGAAATATCGACATTTTGGTAATAATGACTGATATATCATATAGAGAATTTAGAAAAGCTATATCGATATTTTATTTAGATAATTACAAATTTATTTCGATATTTTGTATTTTTATATAATAGATATAATATATAATCAACAATATTCCGGTTTTATTTTATCGAAATATTGATATTTTGTTAATAATAACTAAAATAAGATATACATATTTGAGAAAAGGAATATCAACATTTTGTTTTTAAAATAACAGATTTATTTCGATATTTTCAATTGTTATAAAATCGATATAGAATATAAGAAACAATCTGCCGATATTATTTTATCGAAATAACAATATTTTTATCATAATGATGACTAAAATATCATATAGAGATTTAAGAATAGGAATATCGATATTTTATTCAGATAATTACATATTTATTTCGATATTTTGTATTGTTATACAATATAATCAACAATATTTCAGGTATTATTTTATCGAAATAATAGAGATAGCAGGAGTGAGATGCCTGGTGGACACCAGCAGTTCCAACACCATCATATGCCGAGAAGCCCTAGAAAAGCTGTGTAGTGGAGAGAGGACTAACCAAATACACCAGCGAAAAGTACATATTTATTTCGATATTTCGTGTGGTTATACTAGCAACAATTGTCCGATATTATTTTATCGAAATAACGATATTTTGTTAATAATGACTAACATACCATATAGAGAATTTAAAAATGGAATATCAATATTTTATTTTGATAATTATATAAGTTAAGTATTGGTGAAAGCAAAATGTCAAAAAAGAGAAGAAGGAATAAGATCTAACTCGCTTGTACTGCTGTAAAACACTGCCTTTATTGTATTCGGTACATCTCTTATATGCGTTCGATCAGCTGATCCTCTCAGTCAGCTGACATTGAAATAACAGTGA
>NW_027110290.1:48401-51656 GCF_000696795.3 Halyomorpha halys
TGACAATATTTGCACGTTGGAGGTGGCAGTTTTCTGATCAGGTGAGAGTGCATGAGGAGAGTATGACCTATTCTCAAGAGGGTAAGAGCAACTTCCTCCCGACGGCTGTTGCGGTAGGATCTTGACCATGGTTTTACTGATCGTTTTATTTCTTTTAATTTACTAGGAGATCTTTCATCCCACTTGGCCTGCCATTTTTCTAATATTTGTAATTTAAGGGGTTCACTGAGTTCTGAAGGGGTGAGAACGGCGGTGTCTCGGCCAGGTAGCGTGAGTGCCTCTCTGGCAACCGCCACTTTTCCGTTATTATTTATGCCATGAGACCACCCCACTTTTCTGATCTATATTATTACATATAAATAATTTATAACTAACACATTAACCATAACTGCCCCTCTGGGGAATTAAACTTATAAATGAAAAGAAATACATGCATGTTTTTGTGAGCATAAAGTGTCTCACAATTTTCAGCCCCCTTTTTCCACACACACATTAATTTTCATCATAAAATTACACTCGGGACACCTGCAGTATAGCACGAGAAAGTCCCGATGTAAACACCGACCTGCAAACAATCGCTAAGTCATAAGCAAACAGTAATGATTTGACGCCTCTTGGTAAATTGAGCCCTAGATCATTTATGGCAAGTGAGAACAAAGTGGGGCTACAACCCTAGAACACAACCCTGAGGAACACCATTGAGCTGTTTATGATTTTGTGATAGATCACGCCAACTTGAACCTTAAAATAACGACTAGAGAGAAATTGTTTTATAAAGCTTTACATTTGTCCACTGATTCCCACAGACGTTAATTTTTGAAGGATGGCTGTATGGCTTATACTATCGAATGCCTCATCATATCAATACTGCAATTGCTTGTTGTCTGTTGATAAACGCATATTGGACTTCGGTCTCTAAAGTGACTAAATGATCTAATGTAACCTTGCGGCGGTCTTTAAGAGCTCTTTTACACGTTTCATTGAACCATGGAACCAGTGGTCTTTTTGGCATTCCTTTAGTTATTGGTATTGATGCGTTAGCTGCTTGTATGATTGTGTTTGTAATTGCTTCGCATACGTCTTGAATACTCAATTCGCTTGGAGGAATGGGAGGTGAAGAAGTCAAGGACGAAAAGAGAGACCAATCAGCCCTATCTAATGTCCACCTGGGTTTCGTCCGAAATGAAGGATTTATATTTGAAAGTTTTATAAGGATTGGAGAGTGATCACTTCCGTAAAGATCCGGCAGAACGTTCCATTCTATAGCACTATAGAGTCTCGAGCTGCAAAGGGAAAGATCAAAGGCGGAAAACGTTCCATAACTGTAACTAAGAAAGGTGGGTTCCCCGGAATTAAGAAGAAGTAAATCTGAGAGGTCAATGAAATTTTCTATTATTCTGCCTCGTAAGTTTGTGTCTTGCGATCCCCAAAAAAGGTTATGCCTATTAAAGTCTCCTATGTATAGAACTGGGTAAGGTAGTTGGTTATATATATCTATCAGATGTTGGGATTCAATTGACCGATCTTGTGGGAGGTAGATGTTACAACCGGAAGAAGTGAAGCCTAAATGAATAGAAATTGCTACAACTTGAAGGTGAGAGTTAATATGGATTTGTTCGGAATAGAAGGATTTATGAACGGCAATTAAAACTCCGCTACAGCTGTGATTATGGTTATGTTCTCTTGTGGTGAAAGATGAGTCTCCTGAAGAGCTAAACAGATTGGGTTTATGTCATTTATTATAATTTTTAAATCATTGAAATGAGTTTTTAAACCATTACAATTCCATTGAATTAAGGCCATTTAATTATAAAAAGAGAAAAAAAAATACAGGAGATGTGGATTTAGTAAAAATTTAATCATCGTTAATTTAGGAAATTATTTTTTACCTGCGGTTTTTTTTTTTTTTTAGGCCTTCCTCTTTTATGATTTTGTAACTTATAACCGTCACTATCCTTTGTCTCGGGGTCCTCGTCGGTAAACATAGAACAGTCCGGAATTGATGAATCGCTCCCCTCTACGACCAAATTAGGTAGTTGTTCTGATGGGGTGAAAGATGTTACTAGGGTGGTAGACCATGGGATGCGGATAGAAGAAGAGGTGATGTGAGATGAGATAATGGATACGGAGGAAGTGGGTGGGAGTGAGGAGATGGAGGTAGAGGTGGATGGGAGTGAGGATGTGGTGAGGGGTAAAAGTGGTGGAAGGTTTGAGGGTTTAGAAGGTGTTTCGGGAGCAGGAAAAATGAGAGGAAGTGTAGAGTGGGAAGCTGTTTAGGTACTGCCAATATTCCCATATTATCGAAATTTATGTATAATTTATGTAAAATAACATATAGAGATTTTAGAAAAGGTATATCGATATTTTAATTACATAATTACATATTTATTTAGATATTTTGTATTGCTATAAAATCGATATAGAATATAAGCAACAATATTACGGTATTATTTTATAGAAATATCGATATTTTTTTAATAATGACTAAAATATCATATAGGGATATTAAAAAAAGAATATCGACATATTATTTTTAAAATTACATATTTAATTCGATATTTTGTGTGGTTGTAATATCGATATGGAATATAAGCAACAATATTTCGTCATTATTTTATAGAAATATCGATAATTTGTTAATAATGAACAAAATATGATATAAATATATTAGAACAGGAATATCGACATTTTGGTTTTTAAATTACATATTTATTTCGATGTTTTGTATTATTAAAAAATCGATACATTATATAAGCAACAAATTCTCGATATTATTTATCGAAAGTAGGATATTTAGTTAATAATAACTAAAATACCATATAGAGATTTTAGAATAGGTATATCAATAATTTAATTTGATAATTACATATTTATTTCAATATTTTGATATGTTGTAAAATCGATATAAAATATAAGCAACAATATTACGGTATTATTTTTATCGTAATATATATATTTTGTTAATCACGGCTAAGATATCAAATAGAAATTTTCAAAAAGAAATAACATTTTGTTTTTAAAATTACATATTTATTTAGATATTTTGTATTGCTATAAAATCGATATAGAATATAAGCAACAATATTACGGTATTATTTTATAGAAACATCGATATTTTGTTAATAATGACTAAAATATCATATAGGGATATTAAAAAAAGAATATCGACATATTGTTTTTAAAATTACATATTTAATAATGACTAAAATAACATATAGAGATTTTTTAATAAAAATAGCGATATTTTTTTTTTTT
>NW_027110290.1:54513-55126 GCF_000696795.3 Halyomorpha halys
CGATATGGAATATAAGCAACAAAATTTCATTATTATTTTATCGAAATATCGATATTTTGTTAATAATGACTAAAATAACATATAGATATTTTTTTTAAAAACATAGTGATATTTTTTTTAAAATTACATATTTATTTCGATATTTTGTGTGGTTGTAATATCGATATGGAATATAAGCAACAATATTTCATTATTATTTTATCTAAATATCGATCTTTTGTTAATAATGACTAAAATAACATATTGAGATCTTAGAAAAGGAATAGCGACATTCTGTTTTACAAATGACATATTTATTGCATATGGAATATAAACATGGAATATTAATAATAATGACTAAAATAACATATAGATATTTTTTTAAAAAATAGCGATATTGTTTTTTAAATTACATATTTATTTCGATATTTTGTGTGGTTGTTATATCGATATGGAATATAAGCAACAATATTTCATTATTATTTTATCTAAATATCGAATTTGCAGACTGTCCAATAGCTCTTGGGTCAGTCCACTACACATAGTGGAGAAAAAGGTCGATCCCCGATAGATACGCTGTTCCTCACTTGGCGGACTTCAACGTTAATATGCACGGTAAGAAGATCTTCACTAC
>NW_027110290.1:58146-58510 GCF_000696795.3 Halyomorpha halys
GGCGACATTTTGAGATATGGACGGACCACAAACCGTTGGAATATGCTTTTCATAAAAAGCCAGAGACAGCGACACCTATGCGGATTCGTCTGGTTAATTTCATTAGCCAGTTTACGACCGACATCCGCCACGTACACGGGGAAGAGAACACCATCGCCGATGCACTTTCGAGGCTCGAGGATATTGAATTCACTGAGGATTATGTACATATAGCGGCAGAACAACAGAAGGATCCAACAATTACAGAGATACAGAAAAACAACCGTCTCCAGCTTCAATGGATCAAACCTCCCGGTACTGTAACGTCAGTCATCTGTGAGACCTCCACCTCTCAGGCGCGGCCATACATTCTTAAGTCCATGCG
>NW_027110290.1:60460-61939 GCF_000696795.3 Halyomorpha halys
TAAAGGAAAAAATGAAAACAAAATAAGGAATCCTTGAAAATGACCTAAGGGGTCGAAACGTCGGAAGTTTAAAAAGAATAAAGTTGAGAGAAAAAGGATCAAAATTGTTTTAAAGAAACTAAACCACTCTCAAACAAGTATATTAATAAAAAATAAATCTAAATTATAAATGTTTTGTTATATATGTAAGTGTAAATATTGTTGTATTGACAAATAAAGGACGTAACTAAAGAGTCATCTTTATCGTTACACAGGAACACGCACTAAAATAGCATATAAAGATTTTAGAAAAGGAATATCGATATTTAGTTTCTATAATTACTTATTTATTTCGATATTTTGAGTTTTTGTAATATCGATTTGGAATATAAGCAACGATATTTCGTTATTATTTTATCGAAATATCGATATTTTGTTAATAATGACTGAAATATCAAATAGAAATTTTAGAAAAGAAATAAGGACATTTTGTTTTTAAAATTACATATTTATTTAGATATTTTCTATTGTTGTAAAATCGATATAGAATTAAAGGAACAATATTACGGTATTATTTTATAGAAATATCGATATTTTGTTAAAAATGACTAAAATATCATATAGAGATATTAAAAAAAGAATATCGATATATTGTTTTTTAAATTACATATTTATCTCGATATTTTGTGTTTTTGTAACAACGAAATGGAATATAAGAAAATATATTCCGATATTATTTTATCAAAATATCGATATTTTTTTAATAATGACTAAAATATGATAGAGAGATATTAGAAAAGAAATATCGATATTGAGTTTTTATAATTACTTATTTATTTCGATATTTTGAGTTTCTGTAATATGTATATGGAATATAAGCAACAATATCTTGATATTATGTTATTGACATATCGATATTTTGGTAATAATGTATAAAATAACATATAGACATTTTAGAAAAGGAATAGTGACATTTTGTTTTTAAAATTACATATTTATATCGATATTTTGTGTAGTTGTAATATCGAAATGTAATATAAGCAACAATATTTCGTTATTATTTTATTTAAATATCGATATTTTGTTAATAATTAATAAAATAACATATAGAGATTCTATAAAAAGAACATCGATATTTTAATTAGATAATTACATATTTAATTCAATATTTGTATTGTTATAAAATCGATATAGAATATAAGCAACAATATTACGGTATTATTCCATCGAAATAAAGATATTTCGTTAATAATGACTAAAATAGCATATAGAGATTTTAGAAAAGGAATATCGATATTTAGTTTCTATAATTACTTATTTATTTCGATATTTTTAGTTTGTGAAATATCGATTTGGAATATAAGCAACAATATTTCGTTACTATATTATCGAAATATGGATATTTTGTTAGTAATGACTAAAATAACATGTAGAGATTTCAGAAAAGGAATAGCGACAATTTGATTTTAAAATTACATATTTATTTCGACATATATATAT
>NW_027110291.1:0-380 GCF_000696795.3 Halyomorpha halys
TGAGGGGTAGAGCAGAGCTCAAAAGATCCCAGCGCATCCCTCTCGCCGCATCACTGGTAATGAGCCAGTGGAGGCTGAGCAAGTGCGCTAAAACTTAATTTTTAAATAACTTTTTCTATAATTAACAAGTTATTATTTTTCCTTAGATATTGAATTCGGAACATAAGCACCTTTTGTGGCTCATGACATATTTTATTTTTAATTTTTTGAGGCATGGGATGAATATAATTTTCGATTTGTTTTTGGGCCCCGGGTTGGATTTATATTTGAGCCCTTTTTTTTTTTAATCCCCCTCCCTTGCCATCTCTGGCATACGGGGTGCGGGAGCAGTGGGGTAGTGCGCTGGGGTTTGCGCATTCCACTACTCCCTAGGATCACCA
>NW_027110291.1:2365-3245 GCF_000696795.3 Halyomorpha halys
TTTGATTTTTCAAAGTTTTATTAAATAGGTTGACAATCATTTGCTTTATATGTATACGTAGATGTCCTAAAACAAAATGTGCGATCCAATGCTACCAAGTTAGTTCTAGGATCAAATTTTATTTTGCACCAGCATAACGGTCCTAAACATCGTGCCAAAAGGGTCGAAGAATGGTTGCTGTACAATGCTCCAGGTCAGTTAAGAACACTACCACAGTCACCTGACCTTAATCCCTAGAGCACCTCTGGCAGGATCTTCAAATGAAGCTGAGGCATTACAAAATAAGAAATAAACGGCAACTATGAGAGGTCCTTAAGGAGGAGTGGTTCAAAACAGATCCTAATTTTACAAAAAAAAAGTTAACACAATGAATAATCGTTTGAGGGAGGTCAAAAAAATCGAGGAGGTCCCAAAGACCATTAGACAATTATTTGCGTTGATAATTATTTTGTTATAGACTGCATATATGCCGCGTATGCAAACTTTTTTTGTGAAAACGTATAGTTACTTTTTCTCTATAATTTTCTGTTGTGTTTGTATAATTTTTAAACAACTTTAAAATGTACCAAATTAATCAAAAAGTCCTGTATTTAAAAGGAAAAAAATAAATTAATGGTTTCATCTGTTTTTCTCTTTTGCTTTTAACCGACTTTTTTGATTAATAGTAAGTATAAGCAGACTTTTTTTACTAACTTTATATAAGATAGTTAATGTGGCAGTGGCTTCATGACATTACTTTTGCTGTCAACTATCACATCAGAACGCCAGAGACAGTACAATCATGGCAGTAACAATGAAGGGGCGGGTATTTGTCGGTTAAAAGGGTATTTTCAAGGCGCTGAGTGGGTATTATTTGTTTTGGTCGGGAGATCCGTAATAA
>NW_027110291.1:3295-3615 GCF_000696795.3 Halyomorpha halys
CAATGAAAAGTAAAATTTGATATGAAAAATTAAAGGTTGTAAACAGTAAATGAAAAGGGTAATAGTAACAGATAGATAACAGATAAAATAAGAGATAAAATATTAAAGAAAGTACAAATTAAAAGATGAAAAAAGAAAAGAATAAAATCAAATGATGAGAATCATTTGATTATCTCATCATTTTTTTTTTTTCATCTCTTAATTTGCACTTTCTTTAATATTTTTTCTGTTATCTATCTGTTACTATTACCCTTTTCATTTACTGTTTACAACCTTTAATTTTTCATATCAAATTTTACTTTTCATTGTATACCTCTGTT
>NW_027110291.1:6090-6426 GCF_000696795.3 Halyomorpha halys
TTTCGTCTATTGCTTTTGATATTCTGGCACTTATTATTTTTGAAAAGAGGTTACAAAAGATGGAGCCAATTGAAATGGGTCGGTAGTTGTTGATATTTTTCCTATCACCCTTCTTATGAATCAGAATTATTTTTGAGGTTTTCCATTCATTAAGCATTTATTTTTTTCTGAATTATTTTGTAGAAAACAAAATTCAATACAAGGTATATATATATGAGATAGTTAATGTGACAGTTGCTTTATGACATTACTTTTGCTGTCAACTATCACATCAGAACGCCAGAGACAGTACAATCATGACAGTAACAATGAAGGGGCGGGTATTTGTCGGTTAAA
>NW_027110291.1:9749-10933 GCF_000696795.3 Halyomorpha halys
GGTTTTCTATTAAGCACTTGTACGTTTTCCCTTCCTCCTTGTCAATGTGTGATTTTATTGTTTCCTCCTTAACTATGGCCCTTGTCATTTGTCTCATTGAGTCATAGGATCCTAGATAGACTGGTTGTGACAATTATGCTCCTTGCTTGGCAAGTCTATCTGCCCCTTCATTTCCTGAAATCCCACAAAGGCTCAGAATCTACTATAGGACCACATTAGTGCCTCGGAGTGTCAGGTTATAGAGGATGGATTTTCATTCCAAAACATTGAATACTGTCATGCTTGCTAATAACAGGAAGGATAGCTGCTTGAGAGTTAATGAAGAGAACAGCATTCTGGTTTTGCTTTCTAGATAATGTTCTTAAGGCGATGAGGATTGCTACTAGTTCACCGTCGAAGTTTGTACCTTCCTTCTCTACTGCAGTGCTGAATTGAAAATCCCTTAAGTAAACCCATGCTCCAGGATTTCCAACGATTGATTCAGCTAATCCTAAGGAGGGTACTCTTGAGCTATAGTTTCCAGGGCTATTACTTTTACCTCATAGCCATCTCTTTTTTTCTTATCAACCTTGTGGAGGAGATGCAGCTCTGCCTTGCTTGTGTGAAGGTGGAATGGGTAATATGGCTGTATAAAACAATGACTAATTGTTAGATGGCTTATTTATTTGTTAAATTAACTTTTAAGATATTAATATTTAAAACATTATTCATTTAAAAAAAATCATGTAGATATTGTCAAAAAGTTAGATTGTGTAATGTTTATGGTCAAGTCTGTTATTAGCAAAATAATCGAATTAATTTTTTTTATATTGATACATTAGGAAATTTAGTCATTAATACATTTTTGAGTATTGGTAAAAGTTTTTTGTGAGATTATCTTCGCTAGAATAAGGGGTTAACTTATATTCGGGTTCAATCTTCTAACAAGGTCTTGCGTTATTACCATAACTGGTAGTATTTTTTTTCCTGTAAGAATTTATTGGAACTTATTTAATCTTCCTGTCGACCTGCAGGTTGATTTAAAATTTTCTTTCACATTTTATAGCACAAATTGAAAAAAAAAAAAATTTTCCATTCATATAAAAAAATCATCATTTAAAGTAGAGTAAATTTTCTAAAATATGAGCCCTAATATACATATTTACGTTCAATAGTTTCTGTGAAAAGACTTTTTAAATTGCAAC
>NW_027110291.1:10983-11838 GCF_000696795.3 Halyomorpha halys
CATCATTTAAAGTAGAGTAAATTTTCTAAAATATGAGCCCTAATATACATATTTACGTTCAATAGTTTCTGTGAAAAGACTTTTTAAATTGCAACATCTCATAAAAAATGCACTGAAAAATCAGTAGTTGGTGAATTTATTTTCAGAAAACAATACAGAAAACAATATCACAAAAATTATTCGACAAACATATGTCTATTAGCAATCAAATTAAAGCTAGTTAAATGTGCTATAAAGTAGTTTATGAAGTTTATCTTTGTAGGAGTAGTAGTTCTTATGATATTCGACAAAATAAATTCACCAAATGTTGATTTCTTGTTGTTCGGACAAAAATTTTGATGTATGAATAAATATATCTCAGGAACCATAAGAAGTACTGATGTCTGCCAACACTCAAATTAAAGCCAGTTTAATATACTATAAAGTAGTTTATGACGTTTATCTTCTTAGGAGTAGTAGTTTTTATGATATTTTTCAAAATAAATTCACAAAATGTTAATTTCTAGTAGTTTAGATAAAATGTTTGAACATATCATAAAAACTACTACTCCTACGAAGATAAACTTCACAAACTACTTTATAGTATATTTAACTAGCTTTAATTTGAATGCCAATATCTTTACGTCGAATACTTTTTGAGATATTGTTTTCTAAAAATAAATTTACCAACTACTGATTTTTTAGTACATTTTTTTTTCTTTCTATGAAATGTTGCAATTTAAAAATTCTTTTCACAGGAACTATTGAACGTAAATAGCTCTTTATAATCTTAAAATTTCTTTCTTGAGACTGGCAATTTTTTACTAAATAATTCAAAAACACTATCCAAAATTATAGTCTCAAAACATTTATTTC
>NW_027110291.1:11888-12641 GCF_000696795.3 Halyomorpha halys
GGTGAGTTGTACATATAAAAAAAAAATTCTTTCTTCTACGTTCAACTTATTCTGGTATAGTTCTTAACTTTTGGTTGGGGGATTTGGATATTCTTCCTTTTCCATGAATCAGTATTGAATATTAATTAGAACTAGGTTTATTGTCTGGTTTCAGTTATAGTGGAAATATTTTAGTTCCTTAATTATTTTTAAATGTCTTAAAAATTATTGTCAGTTATATAAATTGATTTATAGCTTTTCATATTTGTTTAGGTTTTGCTCATAATTGGTTTTACTAGATCGCACCTTCTTCAAGGACAGAATGAATACTGGGATGAGTTGTCCATATAAAAAAAACAAAATTTTCTCTTCTATGTTCAGCTTATTCTGGTATCGTTGTTTACTTTTGGTTGGTGGATTTGGATATTCTTCCTTTTCCATGAATCAGTATTGAATATGAATTAGATCTAGATTTATTGTCTGATTTCAGTTTTAATGTAACAATTTTTGTTCCTTAATGATTTTTAAATGTTTTAAAAATTATCATCAGTTTTATAAATTCTTTAATTGCTTCTCTCATATACGTTTGGTTTTTTTCATAATTGGTTTTACTAGATCGCATCTTCTTCAAGTATTGAATGAATACTGGTATGAGTTTCCAAATAGAAAACACAAAATTCTCTCTGCTTTGTTCAACTTACTGTGGTATCGTTCTTTACTTTTGGTTGGTGGATATTCTTCCTGTTCCATGAATCAGTATTGAATATTAAATAG
>NW_027110291.1:12691-13185 GCF_000696795.3 Halyomorpha halys
TTCATATTCAATACTGATTCATGGAAAAGGAAGAATATCCAAATCCACCAACCAAAAGTAAAGAACGATACCAGAATAAGTTGAACGTAGAAGAAAGAATTTTTTTTTTATATGTACAACTCACCCTGGTATTCATTCAACACTTGTAGAAGGTGCGATCTAGTAAAACCAAATATGAAAAAAACCAAACATATATGAGAGAAGCAATTAAAGAATTTATAAAACTGACAATAATTTTTAAGACATTTAAAAATAATTCAGACAATAAACTTAGATCTATTTAATATTAAATACTGATTCATAGAAAAGGAAGAATATCCACCAACCAAAAGTAAAGAACGATACCAGAATAAGCTGAACAAAGCAGATTGTTTGTATTTTCTATATGAACAACTCATACCAGTATTCATTCAATACTTGAAAAAGGTGGGAGAAAGGTGAAAAAACCAATTATGAAAAAACAAAACATATATGAGAAAAGCAATAAAAGAATT
>NW_027110291.1:13235-13967 GCF_000696795.3 Halyomorpha halys
AATTGACTATCTCAGTTAGTTTGTCCAAAAAATATATTCTTTTTTATTTCGAAAATTGTTTTAGATCCATAAAATTACACCGTCTATACAGCTGATATTCCAACCAATCCTAACATTATCCTCACCACGTATGCCGATGACACATGTGTGCTTACAGTTAATAATAACCCATTAATTGTATCCCAAACTCTCCAATCCCATATCACAGCCCTTGAAGAATGGTGTTGTAATTGGAGGATCAAAATCCACTAACCTGAAGTAAAGAACGATACCAGAATAAGTTGAACATAAAAGAGAGAATTTTATGTTTTCTGTATTGACAACACATACCAGTATTCATTCAATACTTGAAGAAGGTGGAATCTAGTAAAACCAATTATGAAAAAACTAAACATATATGAGAGAAGCAATAAAAGAATTTATAAAACTGTTGATAATTTTTAAGACATTTAAAAATAATTAAGGAACAAAAATTGTTACATTAAAACTGGATTCAGACAATAAACCTAGATCTATTTAATATTCAATACTGATTCATAGAAAAGGAAGAATATCCAACAACCAAAAGTACAGAACGATACCAGAATAAGTTGAACAAAGCAGAGAGTGTTTGTATTTTCTATATGGAGAACTCATCCCAGTATTCATTCAATACTTGAAAAAGGTGGGAGAAAGGTGAAAAAACCAATTATGAAAAAACAAAACATATATGAGAAAAGCAATAAAAGAATT
>NW_027110291.1:18837-19145 GCF_000696795.3 Halyomorpha halys
AATTTTAGTTCCTTAGTTATTTTTAAATGTCTTAAAAATTGTCATAAGTTTTATAAATTCTTTTATTGCTTTTCTCATATATGTTTTGCTTTTTCATAATTGGTTTTACTAGATCGCACCTTCTTCAGGTATTGAATGAATACTGGTATGAGTTGTCCATATAGAAAACACAAAATTCTCTCTTCTATGTTCAACTTACTCTGGTATTGTTCATTACTTTTGGTTGGTGGATATTCTTCCTGTTCCATGAATCAGTATTGAATATTAAATAGATCTAAGTTTATTGTCTGAATTATTTTTAAATGTCT
>NW_027110291.1:21050-22094 GCF_000696795.3 Halyomorpha halys
AAATTTTAGTTCCTTAATTATTTTTAAATGTCTTAAAAATTGTCATCAGTTTTATAAATTCTTTTATTGCTTCTCTCATATATGTTTGGTTTTTTCATAATTAGTTTTACTAGATCGCACCTTCTTCAAGTATTGAATGAATACTGGGATGAGTTGTCCATATAGGAAACACAAATACTCTCTGCTTTGTTCTACTTATTCTGGTATCGTCCTTTACTTTTGGTTGGTGGATTTGGATATTCTTCCTGTTTCATCAATCAGTATAGAATATTAAATTGAACTAGGCTATTGTCTGATTTCAGTTTTAATGTAAAAATTTTCGTTACTGAATTATTTTTAAATGTCTTAAAAAATACTCTTACTCTGAACAAAGCAGTCAACTTACTCTGGTATTGTTCTTTACTTCAGGTTGGTGTATTTTGATAGTTGATATTCTTCATTTTCCATGAATCAGTATTGAATATTAAATAGAACTTAGTTTTTTTTCTTGTTTGAATTATAATTGTGTGATGTCCATTATCATTAGAATAGTCATGGTTGCTTTCTCTTCCTTGCCTCTTCTTTACCTATCTTAGTGTTCAAGTCGTCTATGATAATTTTTACATTGTTCCTCAGGATCATATTCCTCTTTTAATATTTCATAGAAAATATTCCTCTCCTGCTCTTCCCTAGCTTCTGTAGGAGCATGTACAGACATTTTTAAAACTCCTCTAAGTCGCACAGTTCAAATTCTGTCATTGATCAGTTTATGCTGTATTATAGTGTGCTTAATTGATTTTCTTATCATGAAGTATATATAAATGATGTATATCCTATCTATTTAATAGTTAATATATATTTTAATGTTTTAATTTTTTATTGATTTTTCAAAAAGATCTTATATACACATTACCTAAATTGTGTATACAAATATCGGATATCGCTATAATAGTTTGAGGTTGGGGGATATAAACATTCTTTATTTACAGGTTACACCTAATCTCTATATTAAAAATACATTTATTTCTCTTATATTTTTACATCAGTTATAGTCCTAATTTTCCT
>NW_027110292.1:0-9062 GCF_000696795.3 Halyomorpha halys
AGGCCACATTTTTAAAAATTTATCGTTAACTCATATTTTTGCATCTTATTTTCCTTATTATTGGATTGGTGATTTTTTAACCTAATTTCAGTAACTTCTATTTTAGAAAAAAAGAAAATGCACTTTACAGATCCGAAATCGGACCATCCGTTTAAGAGTAAATAGAAAAGTAAATTCTGGTGCGTCCCAGGAAGGGTACATTTAGCCTTAAATAACTTTTATCCAAATCTATAAACGTGAGTAATTTTTAATTTAATATTAACGTTGTTTAGATCGAATAAATAACTTTTATCCAAATCTGTGAACATGAGTAATTTTTAATTTAAAATTTATGTCGTTTTGATCAATTAAAACTTTGAAGTCATGAGTACATTCTTAATAAAGAACAATATATCGTTGAGACTTGCTTTATTTTTTCTGATCTAGACAAATTCTCACTTACCGAAGAGATTCTGGCTGGTTTGCTTATGTTAAAATAAGCCTAGAATGCCTCAAACTTAAACTCAAAGAAAAATTTTGAAGCGAGAAGATATTATAATTCACATACATTAATTAGAGTGTTGTCAATAAGTAGTTTCTCTACACGCCTGTAACACTCCAATTTAACTGAGATCAGATTTACTAAATGTATTATAATGTACAGTTGTAAATAACAATAAATAAATATTTTAAAAAAACATACGTTAATTCTGTATTTATTTTTTGCTTAGAGTGACCATTTAGGTCTATATAAAGTTATAATAAAAATATGACTTTTCGTGTGAGCAAATAAAAAAATGAGTAAAACGTTTTATATGAGAGATTATATATAATAATGAAAAATTAGTGTCATTTTTTTATTCTCTATTTTGTTCTTAATACATAGCTTTTTGAATTGTGTAAATATTGTTTTTTGTTTGGTTTTTATGAAAATATCATATGTGACTGCAGATAAAGGATAATATACTGAAAAAGAAAATAAGAAGATTAAAAAGAAGACAGAAATAGTGTGGAAGCTATACTGACCGTAGTGCTTGGCGGGCGTTTTTTTAATCAGTTTTATAAAAACTTTTTTTAATTAATATTTTTGTTTTAATTCATTGGCCTATATTTTTAATAAGAGTATGCAAAGAAAACTGTCAAAAAGTAATACATATCAAGTGGTTGAGAGGCCAAAAATTTAAAATAAAATTCTACATAAACATCCTGATGTTTTTCCTGTGTTCCTCAGATGCTTCGGCCCCTAATAATTTCATTGGTCCTAGATTTTAAGGCGTAAAGAAATATTCAGGTAAACAATTTTGTCAATATCTAAAATACACCCAGTGGGTTAATACTCCTTTTGAATAATTTTGGAACGTTAGTTTAACAGTAAATATTCACTTTTTTCGTTTATTATTTTTGCATTAATGCATTTTAAATGTTAAATGCCCAATATTTGACATTTAAAATGGGTTAATTTTTATATTTATTTAATATCAGATGAATTATACTGTGATTCAGCCGACAAAAGAACGTTTTCATGTTTTAAGTTTGGAGCCAAGAGACAGTTATTAATACACAGTTAGGTGCTCATCTGAAAAGTCTCATTCCCCGAATGAAACCAACTTCAACCCACCAGAGTTTCCTGGATGAATTAGTTTTGGAGTGTTGAAAGAATACTGATCTTTCAGAGAAATAAATTTTCAATGCATCAATTGATATAAGTTTTAGGGAACTAACATAAAAATTTTCATTTTATTATCTCATTGCCTTAACACCGAATGTAGGGAAACTTTGTGTCCAATTTGTACTGTATAATTTCATGGAGGAATTCAAATATAAATATATGTACCCTCAGGATTCTAAAATTTTCTCTTGCATTGTAACTTATAGACAGCGGACTAACGGTTCCGTGTCTGCTTGTCTGCCTGTGGCCAAATTTGTGCTAACATAATCGATCGATTCATTAGTCTGGTTTTGACGAAATTCTCACAGATTGTATGGAACAGATTATCTGTTACTTTCGCTTACACAAGGGTAAAAGAATTTTCTTCACCTCATACATTTCTAAAACGGCTCTTACGATGGGCCTCAAGTTTATAGGAAAATTGGAGCTTTGTAAAGACTTGATCTTGTATAAATCTAATTTAATTATATCCTTCTACCATAGCTTATGATTGGGCAATTGATTTTTTCCTACACACCTATATTTCGAAAACTTAAATTCGATTTGTACAAAGTTGAACAAAAGTCAAGGTCTTACGTAAGCAAGGCTCAATAAAATGTTTTGTACTGCTTTTGCTTTCCCGTGAGAAAATTACTTTTCTGGATACACTTATACTTCAACAGAAGTTCACGCTATAGATTTTATTTTTAAAGGGCTAATTATTAACTTGGTAATTATGTACGGTATAGATATATGCAGATAAAGGATATAATACAAAAAATAAATTAGGTGATCAAAAATTAAAAAAAAAAAAAAGAGTGAAGAAGCTTTACTGACCCATGTGCTTGGCGAACGTTTTTTAATCATTTTTATAAATACTTTTTTAAATTAATATTTTTGTTTTAATTCATTGGCCTCTATTCTTAATCACTTAAGTTAAACCTGTTTATTTTTTTTCTACTAAAGTAGTGAACTCCTTGTAGCGATTTTCATACTTCACCTTTCTTTCAATTTAATTCCTAAAACGAAATTTTTAAAAATATTTATTTCTAAAACAAATTTATTCTAATTTCTACGTCTTGTCTTCCTTACTAGCTGTTCTGAATACTATTTTAAATTAACAGTTTTGAGGGCCATTCTCCATTACCCCCCCCCTCCAGAAAAAGGGTAATTATTGGTCTTATTGATCTAGCATATACCTTTTCTCTCTCTCTCCTTACCGTTCTAACAAGCTATATTTCCCCAAGAAGTTTAGTATTGACGTGGGTGTGACAGTTTGATATAAGGGGAGGCCGTTCGTAGCCGAGCGAGTTAAAGATCCAATTTTGAGTTGACTCGTGACTGCAGCGGCCTGAGGGAGGGGTCGACTTTTATTTCTGTAGTGGTCCCACAAAATGAAAACTTGTCTCCACGCTGTGGTTAGAATAAGGTGGTAACCTGTAGATAATCCCCATCCCACACCTAACTATGTCAGAAACGACCAGGAAGGGGATCGAAAGTTTAATATGAGGCATAACAATGACTTTAATAATTGTGTTAGGACTGATATAATGAAGTGATAGGCCACAACTTTTCACATTTTAATCCTTCTAGTGTCGGGCGAAAAAAAGGTGTCTATGGGAAGATAACCGGCTGGATTTCACGATTTTAATAGGGTTTGGAAAAAGGCTCATAAAAAACAAAACAAAAAAAACAACAATATTTACACAATTCAATAAACAATTTATCAAGGACGAAATTTAAAATAAAATAATTACACTATTTTTTCTATATTATATATAATCTCTTCTAAAAAACGTATTTGCACATACGAAAAGTCATATTTTCATCATAACTGTCTGCAGACCATTTATTACAAGTATATACTTTGCATTTCCAATGTATTTTTTAATAAAATAAATAATATTGCATAACAGAAATAAAGAATAACCTCTAGGTACATGTTAAGCGCTAGTATCTACGAACGATAAGTCACATATTCTCTTTTTTTTTAATTATTAAAAAAAATTTGTTTTTAATTCTCTCGTAATGAAATTAGAACATTTGTAACGCATTATAAATTTAATTTGTGATAGAGTTCTTTCGCATTGCAAATAGTAAAGCGCGGACTGATAAATCGGCGCCATCACTTTTCGCCAGCGCATCAAAGACCGATATATCGGCCTCCGGCACCGAAAGGGTTAATAACAGTGAGTAACTCACTAACATTGTTTTGAAAGGAAATGTTTGAGAAAATCGGTTTATATTTTACACTGTTTTCAAACCTGTTGAAGAAAATAAACTTTCAATTCTATCTCTTGGAAAATTTCAGGTTACTTTTTCTCAAATAATTCAAACTTCACACAATGCGTTAGCATGTCTGAGGAACTCGAGTAGTTTATGGTAGGAGTTTTTTTTTCCAAGTAATTGTGTTGAATTCATTAGCTGTAGACGTCTATTGTAGATATTGTATTGTGCAGACGATGAAACGCTAATTGTGCATAGGCAAAGAGAATGGGTCTTAGACTTGTCTCGCCTGTCTCCAGACTAGTGCAAGGTGAGCGGATTTCAAGGTTAAAAGCTCAATGGATCAAACGTCCTGAGTTCACGCACGCTAAGTTATTCAACCATTCAGGTATTGAACGATCTAAGGAACACAAAATTAATTATTCTTTCTTGAAAATGATTATCCATCTAGTTATTTTCCAATTACTATTAACAGACTAAAATGTCGTTCAAATTGTAAATTTGGAATTGAAAAGCACACCTACTTTCCACTAAAGTTATACTGCGTATTAAGCAGGAAGACTAGACTATAATTTAATTTTTTTTATTATTCTATGCATATTATTGAATTTTATCCTTAGTACATGAACGCATTTATTAATTAATTCACCATTGTTAACATAATTTTTAATTACTTTTAATTATTTCATACTTTGGATTTATGTTTTTAATTTATAAATGTTATTATAATTTATATAATTAGAAATATTTGATTTTGACGTGACAACGTCTTATAAATTATTTTGCGGGATGCCATGTTAGAAAAAGTGTCCCGTAACGGAAATTGACTTCGTTTAACATATGGATATTATATCATATGTATAAAAATTAATTAATGTATAACCAAGCAAAAATAAATATCTGAATTCAATATGTGAACTGGTTTATTATTTCAAATATATAACATTGGATTGATTTTAATTTATATTTATGTAATATTAGCATAGAGTATACGTTGTCACGGAAAAATGTCGCCTACACGGGCACGGTTTTTTTATAGAATCTTTTGGGTTTGTAATAAATTACAAGGTTTATAACAAATTACACACACGTTTTTTTAGAAAATACCTGTATTATTTATTGTTAATTTTTTTTAAAGTTGACTATAACCGTTGAGTTTTTAATAGACCAAATAGAAATGAATAATTCATAATAAATAACATAATAAACTTTGTTAAGTTTTAGTATAGTTAAATTATTTATCAACTTGCATCGATAATGGACTAATTTTATCGTTATACTTTAAATGTGTTCTCACACAAGGGCAGAGTAATTGATTTCTGTTGGTTTTAATTGAATATATTTTATTGTAAATGACTAGATCTAAAAAATTAATTCTATGTTCAATTGGTTCATGATATTGTAGATATTGGTAGTTTATAGAAACACCTTCTCATTCTTAACATTTTCATGTTTTAATATTAACAAAACTTGTGCATTATTCAAGTTAGTCCTGAGATAAATAATTTAAAATGTTAAAGCTAATAACATTTTCTTATGATAGAACATAATTCTTCTTTTAAGATCTTTCAAAGGCTTAATTTCCCATCATCTGACTGCAGCATTAATCTTCCTCCATTAACAGTGAAATCTGTAGTTTGGTTATCGATAATAAACAGCTCTACAGCATCGAAGAATTGGGTATTTAAGTTAGTCAGAAATTTTAATTTAAAAAATCTTTCTGTAAGAGGTTTAAACTCGAAGATAAACTTGGAATAAATAAATCATATTGCCATGAATTTGAAGCGTGCAGCTTCGCAAATCCGGGCCAGGTCGGTACGTAACTGCTGGCAGAGGGTCCAAGCTCCCCCGATTGGTTTAGATGCAATCTATAATTTATGGTGGACGAATGGAGCGGAGATTACTGTTGGGAAAGAGCATACAAAGAGATTATTGAGTTTTGCAATTATAATTCACTTTTGGTATTATAATTATTGCAAAGGTCACAATTTCCTCATAAACAGGATTGACGATAAATTGAAGATTCCTTCATCCATTTGTGATTTGAAATATTTTTCTGTTGTTTTCAAATGATTATTATTTTATGTTTTTTTTTTTATTTATAACTTTTTTAGCAAATATCGATTTGTACTTTTAAAAATATGGTGCAGTTTGAGCATCACACAACGTTCTAATTTTGAGTTTAAATTAATCCTGGCTCGTTTCAGAACGGATATTTTTATATTATTTACTGCGGCAATACTTTCTCGGACTAATTTTCTAAATGAGCTTTGCAGTTGACGAATTTAGTAATTCTAATCAAAACAATTTCTAAAAAAATATATTTAATTATAATTATCGTTGCGAAATTTCAACACTTTTCTTTTGCAAAAGTATGACAGAAATACAAAAACAAAAAGAGTTTATTCTGCTCTTAACCATTTATTGGATGCTAAATTTTTATAGAATCAATAATGCATATACTAAGAATGATTTTATGGATTTAATTATCCTATCAAGAGATATAGTTAAAGTGAAATTAAAAAGTAATTATATAATAACTATGGTGACTAACAAACGTAATCAAGTGGCAAAACTGCTCAGTTATAATAAGACTCGTGTTGGTTATTTCGTCATTCCCAAACGATTTTAATAGGGAAAAGATTAATTGTCATTACCTTCTATGGCTTTCCGTATTAAATATTCATATTTTTTTCTCTAAAATCTTTGGTTGTCCGACAGCACATAATTAGTCTGTATTACTCATTTTCGGAAATATGTTTTCGACCTAGTAAAAGTATCTTTCCATTTATTTCCTTAAGTAAATAATCAATTCCATTCATAGTTTATATTTATCCAATTTTCACTACTATTAAAAATGTGAAATGGTTAAATATTCTAAACAAGAAAAATTAATGTTGTAGGAAGATAGTCCGGTTGGCGGTCAATAAAAGTGTCAAGATACTAAAAGAAAACTACTTATTGTAAACCCACGTTTCGCCTCACTTAGCAGGGCTTCGTCAGGGTTAAATGAAAAAACAATTTATCTATACATCATAAAAAATCTTTCCCTTGCCAGGAAATAGAGACACTTTTTTCAATACCTGACTTCCACTTTCTTCTCAATCGTTTTCAGTGTTCCAATCTGACAGGTGATTACCCCTACAATTATTGTTTATTTTTTATCAATTTTCTAAATATCTCCCGTTTACATATTACTTTACCTCTCCTATACCATATCTACTTCACCACCTGTTCTACCTTTTACATCTACCTCTTTACCATATTAATAACTCGTTTTAATGAGCAGTCTCCTACAATTGTTTTGTCTAGATCTGTATTTAGAACTTCTATCACACCTGGTTACATTTATTAGTAACTGGTTTCCAGTCTACCTACATGTATACTTGCTTATATTGTTAGCATTATTATTTATTTTTTTGTATATACTTTATAAATATAACATTTGTTTTGAAATGTTTCTATTTTAATGTTGCAAACATCAGCAAATAATTTATACCAGACTTAACGCACTTCTAGCAATCTTTAAACTCTTACTGATTAGATAATTAATTTAATTACGTTACAAATTCGGTTTGTTTTTTTTTGTTCCTAGTGAAAATATTATGATATGAAATATTTTACAACATTAAATTTGGCGTCGATTACTATAGTTAATTAATTTGGTCAAGTAGCATGCCGCAGAGCCATTGTAAACCCCAAAAAAAAAAATTTGTTTCAAATTTTGCAAAAAAAAAAAAACAAAAAGATATACAGTACTATGTATAATTCAATAGTCAGCCCGAAAACATATTTATTCTTACACTACATATGCTACATATTTAGTTCTACAACTATTACTTAGCAGATAAATAGTTTGATAAAACAACAAATAATGAAATTTTATATCACATTAATAAAATTGTAACAATAAATTAAATTCCAATACTGATAAAAATTTTAATAATTTCTGGTAGTTAATTATATACAAATAAATTGAATTTCACAAACTCTGCAATCTAAAACACTTACTATTAGTTAACGTGAAATGATATTATGATAGGATTGTAAATTGGATTGTTGGGTATGATATCCAAATACTGATGGATTTCACTTGCTTGAGTTAATGATTCATTAGGTGTTGCAACCTTATATTGATTCTGTGCTGTTGCAACACAACCCCTTCCCGATACCTGATTCATCCTGTATATGTCATCGTTGTTCAATCATTGGATGAGGTAGGTAGGTATTTGGGAGAGGTAGGCCTGAAATAGAATTAAAACTTAATTATTTTTACTATTTCACATTGAATATAAATAATAAAATAAATGAAACATAATAGTACCTAGAATTTCATAATAATCATGTCACAGCTCATTGAACCATGTAAATTTATTATCATTTTTAATTAATTGTTGTGTAACAACAGTTAAAACTAATACAATGAATTCACTTTATTTATTTGAATTAATTCTTTAATTTCAAGCGTAAGGTATAAGGTATAAGGTACAAGTATAAGGTTATCCGGATATTTTACATTTGACGTTAACATAAAAACTATTATTGAGGAAGATAAAGAGAAGTACTGAGGATTGACGGTTAAAAATACGATAATTGTGAAAATAAATTTATAGTAAACAGTACTAGAAAATTAAAGTAATATTAAGAAAATAATATAAATAATATTAAGAAAAATAATAATTAAGTAATTTAAAAAAAAAATGTTAAAGGGTAATAAACAAAATGAAAAACTATTTACAATCGATTCTGAGTTTGATGAAAACAAACTTAAAATTAGTTTTAAAATCTATGTGTTTCTAAATAATTAATTGTACGTGTAATTTTAATTAATGTATTGTAAGCCCCAAAAGAATGAAAGATGGAAAGCCCCAAGAAAAAATGACAACTAATAATTTCAGGGAGTAGTATTTATGAAACCAATATTTTATTAACAGTACTGGGTTGTAAAAGTAGAAAATGGACAAGGGTAAAAATGCCGAAACGTTTCTACAATTTTGAATATATACATATATATATAAGTTAAGTATTGGCGAAAGCAAAATGTCAAAAAAGAGAAGAAGGAATAAGATCTAACACGTTTGAACTGCTGTAACATACTGGCTTTATTGTATTCGGTACATCTCTTATATACGTTCGATCAGCTGATCCCCTCAGTCAGCTGACATTGAAATAACAGCTGACTCCGTAACTCCCGTACCGTAACTTTTAT
>NW_027110292.1:9194-27625 GCF_000696795.3 Halyomorpha halys
ATTAAATTAATAAAAAAAAATTATTCTTACATAGTTTTTGAAAAATGTGGGTTTAATGTGGTCCTAAGAGAATTTTTTTCCTCAATCAATCTGATTGGAAGTTAATATTTAGTTAGTTAGATTTTAAAATGAATCCCTCTAAAAATATTTTTAAAAAAATAATAAATTTGCTTATATTAAAAATGAAAAATTATTTCTATTTACTTAGTCGACTAAATATCATCCTCTCTACTAATTTAACAATTCTTAAGGTGGCCGCCAATAACAAAATCACTTCATTGCTCATATTCATCATACAATTACAAGAACATTAAATAATGTAATCTTTAACACTTCCCTCAAAAAAATAATTAAAAAATTGATATTTTATTCTAATAGCATATGGAACATAATGAATTCACTAAAAATGGATTACTTTATATTAATGTTTATATTTTCAAAATATAAAAAATAAACAAAATTTGTTCATATTAATATTTTGATCAATATTTTTATCTTATTTGACAGAAATAATAAACACAATTTTAAACTTCTCACATAAATTTCCAGTTAATGATTATATTTATTTTTTACATAATTAAATATAAACAAAATTTTAAGATATCTATATCGATTTTTCATTAAAAAATAAATTAAATTATTAGCTGTTCATTTTTTTAAACATATTTTGTACAAGTAATTATATGATAAAGTAGAAATTTAATAATGCAATAAAAAAAAATCAATTAATTAATAAAAAAACATATGTGCTTTTTGTTAGACCAAATTATTAAAGAGATATAATCTCCTTCCATACAGATAATTACCTTTGTGCTTTGCAGTCAACAGCTCGATACAATATATCACATTTCAAATGCTAAATGCCCTACCTAGATCAAAGGGAACAATGTTGGCATAAATATTCAGGCCGTGTTTGAAATTTCACAGATAAACTGGTCCCACAACAATGATGTCAATACTGTTCCGATTATTGGACCAAAACTAATCAATGAATGCCATTTCAAAATATCGAAGTAATAAACATAACCAACCAATCAGCTGGAAGATAACATCCTCATCATGTCGCATTATCCATCAATCCCTATCACACAACTTTTTCATTTAACCCTTCCCGCACACCGTTGCTGTGATAAAAGATTAAACCCACTTCAGATATTTTTTTTATTATTTATAAATAAAATATTGATAAAATGGTTGATTCCCGTGTGAAATTTTTGTTAGTACTCACCACAGAACAGTGCTTTCGCTTCCAAGCTAGTAACATTATTTTTTGTCAACCATCTTGACTCTATCATACATGTCTTAAGGGACTCCCATGGCCCATTAATTTTAACTAAACTATAATTAGTTCTCAGTTTCTGAACCTCTTTCACTGATAGATAAGGTAACAGGCAGGTATCTCAAGTAACCACTCCTCCTGACTAGGGGTATGAGTATACGTGGGAAAAAATGGATGATTCTTTGTCCATTTTCGATAATTTTGTTCTCCATGCTGCTTTAATTGCGTTCTCCCATCATGCAATTCCCAATTATATTTTTAATGAAAATTCATTATCACAACACACTTATTACTGTAAATTAATAGTTCAGAATTCGAAAATGTATAGAACCTTTCTCATAATACAAAATATTAGGCAATCCTACGCCCGACTGACCCGCCACACTAAAACCTCCAGGGAGCTAAGGTCACTTTTGAAATATTTTATGCCGTGTTTCAATTTCAGGTACTTCTTAAATATTGCTCGATCAAACTATCTCAAATTTTCTCTTTCCATTTTAACGCCCTTTAGGGGGGCGGGTCCGGAGGTTTGCCTTTTTTTATGATCTCCTCTTGTGAGATTGTGACATGTCGTACATCGACCAACCTACTCTACTTGTCGGTTTGGAAAGTCAAATATGTAAGGCTACCTCGGAGTGTGGGAGTTTCACGCCGTTTTTCAATTCATCCTCTGGACTTGACACTTACCACTACAAGATAACTTAAAATGTTTCAATTATTACAGGTTTTCCATTAAGCAATATGGGTCCTGTTTTTTATGTTGCACGTATTATTTATCATACTTTACTGATAAGATTTTCACATAATAAAGTCATTGGAACATTTCCCCCATACGTTGGGTGCAATCTGTGGTGGATCAAATTTAATGAATGGTAATGACTTTTACTCACCACTGCTGGTTATCTCTGTCCTTTCTGATATCATGGTTTAAAAAATTAAAACTCCTCCGATGGTGCGCATGCTATCGAAACTAATTTTAAGCTACGGCTTTCAACTATATGTTACGATAACTATATATTTTTCTATATTTCAGACTTTCCTATTTTAAACAACACGTCAGAATTCTCGAGTAAATGTTACTCGAACTCGAGCGCTTCCATCCGTCTAAAATGGACAATCTTTTGGCTAAACCCGTCTTTCTGATCCAGTTGGAGTATATTAAGAAAACATAGAAAATAAACAAACAAACATCAGGGGCATCTCGACTTCAATGACCACTATGCTCTAAATCTCATACGTTCCAAATTTCGGAAGGATCATCTGAACATTATTTTCATTGCACCACTCACTTCTTCAAGGTAGGGATGGGATATCGATATCAATATTATCGAAATATCGATATTTTGTCTCCGACATCCGATATTTTGATATCGATATCGAGTAACCAATAATATCGGAATATCGATATTCTCCTTCGATAATATCGGGGGGAAAAAAAAAGTCGCACTTAAATAAAAGAAATATTGATAATATACACTCCAATGTAATATATCTATAATCATATATTCAGGAGGAAATATTCGAACCAAAATTTAATATGGCAAAGATATTCCGATATTATTTAATCCACATATCGATATTTTGTTAAAGAAAATATTCAAGCTTAATAATAGTATTTCGATATTTAATATTGATAATTCATCATATTCATTTCGATATTTGACATTTTTATAATTATTTATTTCTAACGTTACCAAAAGTATTCCTATATTGCATTATCAAATTATCGATATTGTTTCAATAATTTAACACCCATTTGATCTTTGATAATGTTATTTATATCGATATCGATAATTACCAACAATATTATAATATTATTTTATTGAAATATCGATATTATGTTTAAAAATACTAGAAAAATTTAAAATGAAATATTGATATTTTGTTTCATTAATTTAATATCAATTTTGATATTAAACATATTTGATAATATCGATATGAAAGATTATCAACAATATCCCGATATCAATTAATCGAAATATGCCTATTTTGTTTAAAAAGGCTAAAAAATTATTTCGATATGTGACACTGTTAATAATATCCATATGGAAATTTATTAAAAATAGTAAGATATTATTTTATAAAAATGTGAGTAATTCCCACAAAAAAAAATTCATGAAAAATATAGAAATAGTATTTCGATGTTCTATTTTGATAAATTCATACTCCTTTCGATATTCGACATTGATTATAAGCCATTTTTCGATATTTTATTTAATAGAAATGTCGATATTTTATTTTTAAAAAAATAAAACAATTTATGAAAAGCTAAAAGAAGGTATTTCCATATTTCATTTTGAAAATTTAATATTCCTTTCGGTATTTCACATTGCTGATAATATTGATATCGATATTTCCATAATTTTTTTTTTATAGAATTATCGATATTTTGTATAATAAGATCAGGAAAATTTTATAAAAAGCTAAAAAAACGTATATCGATATTTTATTTTTATAATTTCATGTAACTTTCGATATTTTACATTCTGATTTTACATTGTTCGATATTTTACATTGTTACATCGATATCGAAGATTAGAAAAAGCATAAAAATACTTTTTCAATATTTTAAATTGATAAATTCATATTCCTTTCGATATTTGACATTGTTATTAACATCGATATGGTAGATTAGAAAATGTATTTCGATATTTTCTCATCGAAATATCGATATTTTATAAAAGAAAACTATAATATTTTATGAAAAGATAAAAGAAGGTATATCGATATTTTATTTTGATAATTTCATGTTCCTTTCGATATTTTACATTGTTATTATATCGATATCAAAGATTAGAAACGATATTTCGATAAAATAATTTTGAAATATTGTTCTTATCCACCATATCGGTATTACAATAATACAAAATATCGAAATAAATATCGATATTCCATTTTTAATTATTCTATAAAATTTGCTAGTATTTTTCATCGAAATATCGATATTTCGATAAAGTAATATCGGAATATTGTTGCTTATATTCCATATCGATATTACAACAATACAAAATGTAATTATCAATATAAAATATCGATATTCCTATTTTAATATTTCTATATGTTATTTTAGTCATTTTAAACAATATATCGATATTTCGATAAAATAATATCGGAATATTGTTGTTTATATTCCATATCGATATTACAACAATGTAAAATATTCAAATAAATATGTAGTATAAGAATAAAATACCTATTTTTCTATTTTAAAATTCCTATATATTATTTTAGTCATTTTAAACAATATATCGATATTTCGATAAAGTAATATTGTTATATTTTTCTAATATTTTATATCGATATTAGTAATAATACAAAATATCGAAATAAATATGTATTTATCAAAATAAAATATCGATATTCCTATTTTTAAATCTATATACAATTTTCTAGTCTTTTTAAACAAAATATCGATATTTCGATAAAGTAATATCGGATTAATGATGCTAATATTCCCTACCGATTACCACAATAGGAAATATCGAAATAAATATGTACTTATCAAAATAAAATATCGATATTCTATTTTCTTCATAAAACAATTATATTTTAGTTTATATTTGTTACGGTTGTCGTGGTGTTCCTTTGTTTCATATTTATTAAGAGTTTCATAGGTATTTTGATTAGGTATGACATAAAATATGTCTTGCTATGTTATCATTTCATGATTATTATTACTTTAATTCTTTAAATTTTCGATATTTTAAAATATCGATATTTTAGTTCCGATATAATATCGATATCTATATTTTTCTTTCGAAATCCCATCTCTACTTCAAGGTCGGTTCACCAGTGAATCTGATTTTCTGCCTCAACCTGATTGAAGTTTATATAATGTTATTTAAACATTTGATAAAGTTAGGAAATAATAAATAATCACTATTTTCCAGCTGCAAAAAAGACATGTACTCGAAGATCATGTTCTTAGAAATCATCTAGTAAAGTTTTGTAAATGATATATCAATGAATGACCTTTGTTGTCATTAATTTGAAGGTACGAGCTTTAAAAAGTATGGATTGAAACTCTGATAAGTAACAAAATGGATACCGAGTATTCTAAAAATGCAATTCCTGAAAAAGGGCTTTTTTCCAGCTATTACCTTATTAATCTAGATATAGTCCTAATGAAAAACATGATAAATTAAGGAAATATATGACAGAGAACAATGATGTACTGAATTTGCCTCATAAAGGTTAATCCCAAATATAGGTTGAATCATCTTTAGAAAAAAATTTCAGAAAAAATATGGAAGATGTAAAATTAAACAATTTAATTACAAAAAAATGATTCCAGATATAATATGTATTGTTCAAAAATAGACAACCATACATAAACTAGTAATTATATAGATAAACATCAACACAATTTCTAAAATATATAATAACGAACCTTTGAAATTAGAACATTGGTCAAATTATATTAAAATTTTAGAATAGTGTTTAAAAAAAAAAAATTAAATTTCTGAAGTAGTTATTTTAATGAATAGTATTTTTATATCCTAAGTTTATTTATAACTACGCAGTTATCGATTAGGCAGTAAGTGGACTCAAAAAAGGCCTTGAGATCTTAAAACATTTTATAATTTTAACATCATTTTTGAAAATGAAGTTTCAAAAAATTACTCCATAAAATAATAATTAAAAAAATATATATACATAAATTGAATTTATGTTCTTAAAGTAGCACTTTTCAAATTTTCTTGAAACTTTTAGAAAAGTAAAACGATGCAGACATTTTTACCACTTATTTTTTTAAAATATATATATAAGGGACATACTATATATGTTGTTCAAAAAGAGACAACCATACATAAACTAGTAATTATATAGATAAAAATCAACATAATTTCTAAAATATATAATAACGAACCTTTGAAATTAAAACATTGGTCAAATTATATTAAAATTTTAGAATAGTGTTTAAAAAAAAAAAATTAAATTTCTGAAGTAGTTATTTTAATGAATAGTATTTTTATATCCTAAGTTTATTTATAACTACGCAGTTATTGATTAGGCAGTAAGTGGACTCAAAAAAGGCCTTGAGATCTTAAAACATTTTATAATTTTAACTTCATTTTTGAAAATGAAGTTTCAAAAAATTACTCCATAAAATAATAATTAAAAAATATATATATACATATATTGAATTTATGTTCTTAAAGTTGCACTTTTCAAATTTTCTGTAAACTTTTAGGAAAGTAAAACGATGCAGACATTATTTTTTTAAAAAATAATAAAATAAAACATACAATCTAGTATTTGTTTTGCATGTTATTTGTTTTCCTAATTTTCCTCCTTACTCAACCGCACTAAGGGTTGCCAAATTTTCTTTTAGCTGGACAAGGGTGCCGCGGTGAACCGCTGACATAGGGCACCAGATTGTCTTGATCAGCCAATGGTGAATTTAAAAAAAATCAAGTTGTGGAATGATTCAAATGGAAAGGAAAACAAAATACTAAAATAAAAACTAATCAGATTTCTGTTTTAAATGGTTTCCGTAATTTCACGTAACTGTTTGGTCATTTCCTTTCTATCTATTTCTTTCTGCTTAAACTTACTTAATTAAGTCAATATTTCCAATTCTCAATTCTAAGCATTATTTCAATAATTGATATCAACTATTCGTCTGTTTCGGTTTTATGCAAAAGCTCCCCTTTTCCCTTCTTAACTCTACAGTCTAATCACATATCTTCATGAACTGATTTAACATCCCTGATCTTGTTCAAGTTATTAAGTTGCCCATTATCAAGTTCTAAAAATAAAATTATTTACAATTGGCATATAATTGCAATTAACAATGCTTACATTGTATCTTAATATATTTTTTATTTACACTTATTATTAGGCACAAATAATTTAAAATTTATATACTTTTACTTCACTCATGTACAACCATTTACAAAACTAAAACGTTTTTTAAGACTAAGTCAAATTTCCTAGTGATTTTTCTTATTATTTTCCCTTACCTTATTATTAATTAGTGGACATACGTCATTTTAAATTGAAAATATTTTTTTTTATATATTCTAAATTGAATATATGTACTATTTTTTAAAACTTGATTTTTTTTATTATTGCTGTTTTCGAAAAATGTTTTGATAACTAAAAATCATTTTTATTTCAATTGACTATTAACATTTTATTGCTATTTGTTATATTTATAAATTACTTTTTAAATTGTACTTTTTCCTTTACGTCCATCTCTATACCTAAATTTCAGTGCACTGAGTTCTACATTGTTATTACTTTGAGGATTTGTTTAATTCTATTTTTCTATACTGTGTATTGATTTTAATTTATTGCCTTACTAATTTTTAAAATCTATTTTATTCATTATGTCCACATAATATTGTCCAATTCCTCCTGTATCAGTTTTAAAATCAACTTGGTCTTTTATATGTTTTGTTATATAAATAGATTCTAATTCTTACATTCTCTGCTTTGTTTAAAATTTTTACTTCTTTATAATTAAATTCATGGTTATTTTCTATGCTATGTTTCCCTAATGCTGTGCCATTAATATTTTTATTTTTAGAGCTTGATAATAGGCAGAACAGCTCGAAACATTGTTCGGATGAATAAACAATAAAGAAGTGGTTAAAGGGTATAAAATTAAGTCCTGAAAAGAAATATAATAAATTTTCAACAAATAAAACCCTTTAGTACTTAAGTTGTAGAATTACAACTAATTATTTATATTAAAAGTTTTATGTAACTGTGTAACAATATGTTAACGAGTTCTAACAAATTACTAATACGAACATTTTTCAAGTCCACCATCACAAAAGTAGGAACGAAAGTAAACTATTAAGTAACGTAGAAGCCCCGAGTTTGCTCGAACTCAAATTTTTGTAGACCGAATCGAAATATAAACGTCAAATCCTTATTTTATGGGTGGAACTTCCAGTAAAATATCGTCTTCTATATTCGGTAGTTTATTATGGACTGTAAAAGTCGTTTACAGGAAATTAACGAAACTCAACTTTCGTTAAATCTAACGAAGTAAGGATTTTGGTCGGGTTGTATTTCATTTACCTGATTCACAATAATATAGAGCTCAGCTCCAGCAAAACATATACCATCATGGAATAGAACTTTGCACGTATCTGCCTCCCCGAGTTGCGACTGAACTCACTACAATGCAATTGCAGTATCGGAGCAGATCAATGGTAAAGGAAAGCTAACAATCAGCTTGATTAGTATTCACTGCTTTGATTAACACGGCTAATACGTCCTGGTTTGATAGTTAATGACAAAGGAACATTTATTTAAGTTTACATATACAATTTTAATGAATGTAAATTATTATAATTCCTAAGTACATATGTACGCGCATACCTACAAGCCAGATGGTGAGACTCTAATGTTTGGCTCTTACATGAAATTGATTTACATCAACAGAAAAGGTCTGCGTGATATCGATTTTCAAATAATGCGTGAAATTATCTGAAACCAAAAGAATAAAATTTTTAACGACTTTGTTCCGAATTACGTTTAAGGATTTAATTTCAGGTAAGAAACCGTTATCAAAATAAAAGGCAGTTCTTTAAAAGACATTGATAAAAAATCTCTATGAAATTGAATTTTTTTCTGAAAATCCTTCTTCAAAAATATCTCATTTCTGATTTAAGTGCGCTGGAGAACTGGACTAACTTGCTAATACCCCTTCACTACCTTATTTAAAAAAACTGCACTGATATTATCTGTGTTAATCACCAAATATTCATTTCGAAATTTTCAAAATTCTTGGAAAAAAGAGGAATGTCGATCGATTCTAAAAAAATTCTGAAATGAATATGAGGTAGGGTACTAATCAGAATTGAAATATTTAACAACGAGTCTTTGTAATCAACCAAGAGAAGAATTATAATACTTCTCCCAACAAAATTTTAGATTTTACGGTTCAAGATACGTAGAATAAATAAAAAAATGTTTTTAAAACTACAGGCCCCTTTTTTTCCTTTTCTTTTTTTCAGGTTTGACATTAGTACCGCATCACTCCCAGGTGATACTCATAACTCTATCATTTTGATTTAAACTGGTGACGTATAAAGGGTTTCATATGTCCTCATCTCAGCCATTTAAGGTATCTATTAAGATAGATAAAAAATATAAAGTGTTTGGAATCACAAAGACACTAAAGAATATAATACAACTCAAACAATAATAAATGTTATTTGCTAATTTAAAATATTATTATACTATATATGGAGCTGAATGTTCAGTGCAAAGTATCTGTAAAAAAAAAAATCAATAAAATACTCATAATAAACAAGGTTTTCTATTTCTAATCAGAAAGCTAGAGGTTATAGAGGAAATGAATTCATTGAAGATGAACTCACATTGAATTTTATACAGTCCAATTTTTATAAAGTAGTCCTAGTAGATTGCAAAAGAAAGTATAGTTCGCTTTTTGGTCAGGTATTGAAAAAAAACAGTTATTATTAGTTGAAGGTTTTGTAAGATAGCTCTTAACTTGGGTAATTATAATTGGTGTAAGAGGATATTCGGTATTACAATTCATTATAAAAATTATATTCCAATGATAAAGTTATATTTTTATTATTGTAGGTATTTACTCACTATTTATTAATTTCATCCGTAAAACTGGCATTCATTATCTTCCCCCTGAGGTATGGTATACAGAGGATTAAACTGCTTCAGGGGATCCAACCCACCCTCGATACTAGGATGAAGGTCTCACCCACTGGCACTGTCACTCAGTATTGCATAGTATTTTTATTTCAATTTAAAATTATAATCATTTATTATTATTTAATTCTATCAAAAATGCATCACCATATTATAAAATTAAGATTTTAATCTTAATTTCAATTACCTGTGTATTTTAATCCCTGGATATGAACGACTGCGGTTCTAGTCCTCTCATCTTGTCTCCACTGGCTCTCTATTCCAGTGACGCGACTGGAAGAGATGCACTGAGATCACTGAGTTCTACCTTACCATCCACGTTTTTGTAACAGGGTTTCGTGGTTGCCTGAGTAGAATGTAAATAAGCATGAATGTGTTCAATACGATTTATTTTATTTTTGTTTCTTCACTTTGGTTTTTTATGGATATTTTTTATTATTATTTTATATTTTCTCCTCGTTATTATCATTATCCATTTTAATTTTTACTTTTCTTATGTAATTTCTTATATATTTTTTCCGCTCTCTATCTAATATGTATATATGGTATGAATGAGTACTTACAGCCTTAATATATATAACCCTGGAGAGAGGAGAATTATATCATTTCAATAAAAGTTAAAAAAAAAAAAAAAGTATTATATGTGTCCAAAACTCTATGGACTCATTTTCATTTTAATTTTATGTGGCATTTAAAAAAAAAGTAAATTTTTAAATCAAAAACTAAAGTTAATCATACAGTAAGTGACAATACTAGTAGATAAGTCCTTCCTACAGATATCGAGGGAGCTAGGTCCCTTAGACCACCTTAATCCTCTGCATATCATACCCCAAAGAAAATACACTACTAATAAAAAATCACATAGTTTGCAACATTCTTTCTAAAACAAAAAATTAAATATTCAAAAAACTATCATGGGAGCTCTCCTCTCGAAGACAGGCGGCCTACACCAAAGAGACAACTAACATTCCAAATAGTGGAGCTGCAGACCAGTGCTGACCTTAATACACAAATAGCAGACATGGAGCGGATCCGATCGGCCCCTTGCGACCTAGCCTGTCCCATAATTACTTACCGAGTAGTTTTTCTGGTCTAGTCTACCGGGTGAACAAGATGGAGATTGTGTAATCATCAGATGTTAACAATAGACAGTCAAGGGTGGGATGATAGGGCCAGTGACCCGGGGACACGTGTAGACACGTGTAAAGGGGCATTGCCCCAGGGCCCCCTCTGACCCTCTTTCGGGAACCCCAATGTGGTACCTCTTCCGCCATCTCTACCACGCCTTCTTCTGATATTTATTATTTAAGATAAAGATAAGAGAGAGGATCCTCTTCCCCACAAATGATATCTATATACCACTGGGTAACTGGGAAATTCGTTGAACTTCTAAAGTACTTGTTATTCGACAAATAAAACTTTTGTTAATAGTATTTGACACTTTGCATGCTTAACCTTAACTTTAGCACAAATATCTTGTGTTAAAATGTTAAGTTTAATCAATTTTAGTTAGATCGATATATATCATACAATTTGACTTATTAATCGACCAAAATAGAATATCAGGAATTTACTAATTGAATTTTTAATGAAAAATATTTTTTCAAGAATTCTAAGGCAAGAAATTTGTTGCTTAATTTATAGTACAAGATTCATGTGGAAAAATAATTAGTAACATTCTATGCTTCAAATAATTTTATGGCTCTTGTTTCAAACCTATTTTATATAATTATGACAGCAAAAATAAGTAAACTTTTAGATCTAACTCAACCATTTTCAAGTACAAAATTTTTAAAAGAATGTAATTAATTATTTAATCGGATTGCAAAAATAATATTTTAAAAACATTCAAAAGTTGATTATTTAATCTTTCTTACTTATTGTTAGTCTTCTTGAAATCAGTGTCGTCCCTTGAATCAATGAGCAGTCAAGATTACCTACAGATTTTTAATTTTTTCTTTACTGTTTGTATAAAACTTTACATTAGTAATACTCGCATTAAGCTCGGTAGTTCTCACAATATGGTAATCTAAAATTAACTAAAGTAATTTTTTTTTTTTTAATTTTTTAAAAAAGTTTCGAAAAAAAAATCATAAATAAAGAATAAAAACACAAAAAATAAATTACTAAAAAATTACTTAAATTTAAAGAAAAGGACATTTTAAAAGGACGGTTTAAAAAAATTTAATTGGGATATAAAACATCATAAATTGCTATTGCTGCATTAATTTCGATTATTTATTCTATGATATTTTCCCATGAAAATTACAGGAATGTATATCCTAAATCATTATCGGAATGATGCTGGATTTCCAGGAAAGTGGGTCCCCGCCAACCCAGTTCGTGTTATCTGAATAGGAATATGCTGTAAATACAAACGTAGAATAAATAATCCTGAAACTGGATAAGTCAGGTTGTAGACTCTATCCTGGAAGGCAATATATAAATATGGCAAGGTGTAGAGATACTAAAGTAGCCTATTTTTTTAAATTTTTGTAAACATCCAAAAAATTAACCCACACCAAAACTTACACGGGCACGTAGAATTCAAAAATTAAGACAAATAAAATCCATCCTCCTGCCGCTCAGTGGTGATAGCGAAGGCATTAGACAAACCTAAGTCTACATATTTAGGTTGATTTAAGAGACTAATTTCATCGTTAATATAAACTGTAATCCATATTCTTGCTTATATTTATTAATATATCTACGTTCTTTTCATTTATACACATACAACATGTAATTTATCTTCATACACTTTTGACATTCCACATCGAACCATCTGTTTCTCCTGTCAGTAATCTCTTTCGCTGTCAAAGACGATGCTTTTTTCATGCTTCCCATATTTTTAATTTTTTGATTAGTTTCAATTCACACAAAATTCAAACATTCAATTTCTGAGCTTAATATCTAGAACAGTGTCCCACGAATCCAGAAATTAAACAGTGCACGGACCACCTGAACTTACTGAGGGGGGGGAGGTAGGAATACTGACCCTGGTAATGGTAAAAAGTAGGAGCCCCCCTCGACAACGTTAAAAATGTTGAATCTTATCAGAAAGAGTGTCAGCATTGACTATAAAAGGATTTCGGAGAGATTTTTTTATAGCTTCAGAATCCTTATCTATGGTAGTGGCGTAGCCCCCTTTAACAGTAAGGTTTTCTAAATCAAGGAAAGATTGAAAGTTTTTTATTTCAACTTTTCCTGTTCAAAGATTTTATTGCACAAAAATGCACAGTTTGAATACAAAGATATTCTCAACACTTTCCTACAGCCCGTTTCCAGAACCTTGAAGTAGTAGGTTAACCTAGTAGAAATGCCCTAAGGTTCATAGATCTGTATTGATTTGCCTAGTTTCTAGACATATTCGACTTGAGTAGTGGAAACTAGATGGCATTTGTCCATTTAGTGGAAAAGCATCTCAGTCTCAATCACGAGTAATACAGATTATTCAGCTGAGTCATCCCCAATCTCTGGATTCAAAAAGCATAGTCAGCACCCACTCATGGCCAGAGGCATGGTTTACTCTTCTTAACATGGCGTTAAATTTCTTCGTGGCGACCAACATGTAGTTGATTTCTCGAGCCATAGAGCCATGGTATGGAGAGCGGATTCATATGTCATTTCTTTGTCTCCTATACGCGTAGTAGATTCTTGATCTGGGTGGTGATTGCGTTGAGGCCCTTCTTAACATTAAGGTCTATGGCACGGTTATGTCGATTCTTCGGCTGTCTATGAGAACCATGATGTGGGATCGAGGTTTCCGGAGGTGGGTTGAATTCGGATGGCAGACTCGACGATCACAGCATTGAAGGAGAAAATGAAGCCATCTACTTCTACGTTGCGCAGAATCAGTTCCTATAGCAGCCTTTGCCATATCTCGACCGTCTCCAGTCAGCATTTTGATGCTTAAATTTCTTCACCACTGGCTCTCAGATCTGCTGTTTGTCTCGGATATCGGTTTTGATCTGACGAAATAAAATCTTCTCTTCTCCAGGAGGTTCACCATGATATCCTTGTAGCCTCGTGTCAGTTGAAACGGCCCCTGCAGGTTCAGTGAGCGCCAGCAGAACCCCAACCTCTTCTAATTTAGTTACCGCCTCACAATAATTGATGTTTAGCACGATAAAGGCGATTTTGATCCTCCAATATTTATTTTCCGGATTATTGTAGAGATGAATGTCTGTATATTATTATTTTCAGGAAGAACTACGAAACCTTTTATTTATTTGGGTCAGAGCCTGTAATATAAACTGTTATTGGTCCATGGGCTCCAGGATAGGGACCTCCTTTCTTTCTATTTGAATACTTTGAGGTCAACCGGGAGACCAACTTATGGGCTCGGAATCGAAAAATGGTGGGAAGCTAATTGTGGCTATTAGTGTCTAGCTTTCGATTGACTGCTCCCCTTCTTAGAGGCAAATTTCAGAAGGATTTTTCGTGTTTTACCTTACTTAAAAGATGTTCCTGTTCTTTCAAGAAATTCGCTTTGTGGAGCAAGACTCCGTTCTCCGAACGCTTACTGATGTAATGCTTTCCTCCGCATCTGATCCATCTCTTTTAATAGTAACAGTAGTTCCTTAGCATTACACTTGTAACGATGTGGTATACCTTTCACTTTTCTGGCAATATATATCATAAAATAAAAAAGCAGTCGCTAAGATGTCGGACCTTTAATGTTTACTCCGTAAGTACTTCTATGTTGGTGCTGGAACCTTCACATCGATTAGAGACGGTGGGTCTTCTTGTTTGCAATATATTTGCTATCAACCTTTTGTTGTACAACTTTTCTTTTATCAACAATATGCATAGCTTGGAGTTAAATGTTTTAAATCCTATTGCAAGAAGTGACAGGTTCTTTTCAACAATGAATCCAGTGATGAGAACATAGAAGAGGACATCAGTAACAGTTGCGTTCCTTCTGGTATGTGTTCCTTTCATTTTATAACGCAAATATGAGAAATTATTAAAACATCTCTAATTTCTTTTCTTTTTTCTTATCATTTATTAGCTTTTAAGTTAATTCATGTTCTTATCACTTTGTTTTCTGTGCAATATTTGTACTTCAGAAAAACCTTTCAGATAACATAATAATTTACTTTAACAACAAATAAATCTAAAAAAACTAAATAATATTAAAAATCGCATAATAATATACCGAATTATGAAAAAAAATATTGAATCAAATATTTCTCTTAATAATGTGGAAGTAGTTGACAATAGAAAAGTACTTGGATGATTTTGGCTGACAAAAGAAGCGCACAATAAGTGTGTGATTAAATGATAATGTTGACAGTGGGTCTGTATTAAAAAAAAATTAACATGACTTACCGTTTTGTCCAATGAACCCTGAGAGGTGTGAAAAAAATATAAACATCCTGAAAATACTTTATCTCGAGTATATTAATATATCGTTGTATTTGTATTTTAATCTACTCAAGAAGACATATGTTTTCATGTCGATATCATTTTCCCAATTCAAGCAAAATATAAAGCATTCACAGGGCGTTTTTAACTTTAACGCCTATTGGACGAATAATTTTAATTTGTGTTTATTTTTTTTCAATGTTGAACAACCATAAAAATTTTGATCAAAATCGACGAGGGCTCACCATTCACTCCCTCTGTTTGTTGTTTATTTGATTAACGAATGACTTAACGATTTTACCCTCGAGAAGTAATCATATCATGACAAGTAACTGCCCACCTCTATTGAAAAGCAATAAATATTTATCTGTCCATTGTACCATAAACATTAATGAGGGTTTTTTCATAAGGAAAAGGATTAAATTTACATAATTTAGCAAACCAGAGTTGTATATTATTTATATTGCTGAAAAATGATTAAGAAATATTGAAACCATTTTCAGCTCATTTGGTATGAGTGGGTAACGGTATAACCCTGTCCAGTCCTGTCATTTACATCAAATATCACCAGAGCATTTCAAAGGACAACTATTTCATTTCGAGCTCCCGATTAAGAGATTAATTTGTTTTTCCTCCCTTATTTTTATTTTCTCTCATATAAATTCAATCTATCAGATTTTCAATACTGTAATATTTTATAAAGTCTACCCCTAGTCCTATTCTCAACTAGAGGGAAGCATAGTCGTGGGAAAGAGATTATTCTTTGTGATTGATGTGCCTTGCTAACAGAATGAAACCTTCCATCCATAAGCACTCGGGTCCCTTCTCCTGTCATGATGATGAATAAACTAATGATTAGACATTTTTAATATATATACGTATAGTATGCATGCAGTTTATATAAGTTGATTTTATATGTCGTTCCTTAAAATCGGTAAAATAAATAAATAGACTAAAAAAAAATCTTCTGTGGTGCGCGCATTGCACTATTTTCACTTAGCACCCAAAATACGTTCCTAGGTTTTGTGTGGATTTGTAGGATTGTGTTAAAGCTATGTTTGTGATTTTCGAAAAAAAAATTGTTTTTTGTTGCAATATTTCCTTATTTTTTTATAGGTGAGAATAACGAACATAAATTTGTTCCTGCCAAGAATACAACAATTTATTAATAAAAGATAACGAAGCTGAAATTCAATCGGGGTCGGACAATCGGCTTTGAATCTGATATTAAATTTTCCCTTTAGTTATTCATAAAATCATTTCATATTTTTTCTTTTTCTGTTGATTACTACTGTTGACGATGAACACTGTTTATTTTTTACAAATAAAATAAACTTAACGTACCTTAGAGAAATATTTTTAGAGTATTCGGTATTTAATTCTTGTTATATCATTTCAATGAGATTTTGAAGAAAATCTGTCCTGTCCTAGGCATATATCCGCTTTAAATGTTATTTCAATATCGCACGACACTTTTTTGAGCTAGGCTGAGGGCTCAGGAGATCTAAAAATGTGAATTCCGTCGAAAACTCAAATTCTAAATTTTTAACGATCGCAAACCTTTCCGTTACTATACTTTCTAGCAATTCTTTACATTACTATATTTTCCATATATAGGTAGGTAAAAGTAAAAAAATACAATAAGTAAATAATAGTAAACTGCAAACATAGAGCTAAGGCTTATCTATGTTAGCTGTAAAGACTCCCTCAAAAAACATACTAACAGTTGAAAAATTACAAAACAATAAACTAAAGAAAAGTGTATATTACAAGCCCTGTCACAGGGTGTGTTAATTTTACTGTCTTAGTCAGAGGTTACATTATATTCTTCAAATGGTTTATATTTAGCCTGGGATGAGAATGAGAAATAACTTTTATTTTGTGACGTACCTCTGAAAATAACTTTTATTTTGTGACGCACCTCTGAAAATAACTTTTATTTTGTGGCGTACCTCTGAAAATAACTTTTATTTTGTGGCGTACCTCTGAAAATAACTTTTATTTTGTGACGTACCTCTGAAAATAACTTTTATTTTCTGACGTACCTCTGAAAATAACTTTTATTTTTGTGACGTACCTCTGAAAATAACTTAATTACTGAGACAAGTACATTTGTCTGGCAACATATAGAAATAGATATTATGCTATATTTAAAATAGAAAAAAAAGAGAACCTGTTACTTATATCATATTTAATTTTAAAAGCTAATGGAGTTTAAAAATAAAAATGATATAAGTAACAGGTTCTCTTTTTTTTCTATTTTAAATATAGCATAATATCTATTTCTATATGTTGCCAGTTCTATATGTTGCCATTTTTAAACTCTATTAGCTTTTAAAATTTTAAGGACTGTAGCATAAGTTAATAAAATTTGGTAAATTACACAAAATCGTTTTATAAATCCAATTTTGGGAAAAACATTTTTTTTTTTAAATAAATATTTTTAGAATCACGATGGGTCATTTGGAAGGCGCTTTCCTCTTTTCAGAATGAAGGAAGTTAAAAGATTGCAGGTCCTTCTTTATTGCTACAACCATCGAACTAACACGTAAAATGTTAACAGAACAAAATATTCATATAGCCAGAACTAAATATTTAAAAACTCTTTAACTATAATTAAAAATTATTTTAGACTGTTAAACAATAAACTATAAAACATCCTTAAGTTCAGTGTCTGTTACATCAATGCAAATAATTGCTGTTTCTGGTGAAGATTGAATTTAGATTCAATACTGATGATTGTTGTAGTAAGAAATCGCGAAAGAAGCTTTTCGAAAAGTAAAAAAAACCGTGCCCGTGTAGGCCTCGGCGCTTCGCGCCGAGGCGACATATTTCCGTGACAACGTATACTCTATGCTAATATTACATAAATATAAATTAAAATCAATCCAATGTTATATATTTTAAATAATAAACCAGTTCACATATTGAATTCAGATATTTATTTTTGCTTCACTATTAGATTTAGCAACACTTTCACGTTTACTACCCATATTCACAGGTTCAATACCAGTGGTATACTGATGCAATCTCAACATGTATTAGGTTATATACTTTTAATTAATTCCAATGAATTTTATTATTATCACCATATTCTTAATTTCATGCATAATTTAAAGATCATCTCAGGCTT
>NW_027110292.1:28135-42334 GCF_000696795.3 Halyomorpha halys
AAAATCTACTTCCGTTACGGGACACTTTTTCTAACATGGCATCCCGCAAAATGATTTATAAGACGTTGTCACGTCAAAATAAAACTAATAATAGCATAAATTCGCAAATAATTCACTATTTGTCTTTAAGCCCCTTTAGATATTTATAAAAAAAGACAAATTCTTCTTGTTCTTATATAAAAGTTTATTTAGTTTACTATGTTGCAATTTAAAATTACTTTATTATTTAAATAGTAATTTTATATAAATATAAATAAATAAAAATTTCGACTTTATCATTTTTTCGTCTTTTATGGCTGAACATTGAGATTCGGAACATTATTTATATTTTTTTTTTTTAATTATTTATTTATTGTAATTTACAACTGTACAAAATAATACAATAAGTAAATATGTAGTATGTTTCATATACACTTTGGGAAGGAACCACCCATTGGTGGTACTTCAAACATTAATTTAAACTAGAAGGTCTCGTGGCCATCTTCTTTTCAGACGCCTCGGAGGATTATCAGGGATTGTTAAGGATGAAAGATTAAGAATTAATGGGTTAGGATGGTTAAGGAGTTTGGAATAAAAAGACGCATATCTGGTTTGGGTCAAATCTGCAACGAATGGGATGTTAAGGTCTTTATGAATGAGTTTATTTGTGACGTAAAAAGGAGCATCAAGGATTTTACGTAGGATTTTGGATTGTAACGATTGGATGCGGGAAGAATTTGATGGTTTGGTGGAGCCCCAGAGCTCAATTCCATATGTCCAAATTGGTCTGATTATTTATTTATATTAACTTTTATGTTGCTTTTAAGTTCTACTTTAACCTCCTGAAATATTACTTATTGCCCTTATATAAAAGGACAATAAGTAGTCTTAAATATGCATTTATGCAACATATTAAAACAACAAAAAAAAAAAACTGGAGGCCAAAGCAAGACATCCTTTCCCTAATTCATCACTAGGATGGTCCTTAACAACTAACATAAAAAATGTATCATTTCATCAAAATTCACAATTGTTTTTTAACATTAGGGATCGCACGTGAAATTTTAAATTTTAAAATAATTTACGATTTTTGATAATTCCATTTAATTCAATGATATTCAAAACCAATTTGCTACATACAAAACCATTTTTATAATAGTATCAGTTAGATTGAGCAGGAAGAATCAATAAAATACGGTTTTTATCCTTTTTTTTTTTTAGATTTAAAATGCTTTTCTCAAAGTATTTCATGTCTCATAAGGAACATTGTTTATGTAGATGGCAGGAATAGACGGAATTGGATTCGGAATCTCTTCAGAATAATTATACAGAAAATTAATATGAATATTGAATATGAAAATGAATATTATCTTATAGTAAGAAAGCAAATATCAACAAATAAATACTATTTAATCAAGATGTAACTTCATATTGTAAATTGAAAAAATATATGTGGTTGACAATAATGAGGGAATAAAGTACATTTTTATAAATTTTTAAATTTATTACAAAACATCAATTTACAATACAATGAAGGCTAAAATAATGGTTTAATAATAAAGAGTAAAAAGCAAAAAATTAACAAATAAAAAAATACAAAATTAGATAAATAATAATACAAAATGAAACTTTTGAAACCAAAAATAAATTGGAAAAATATGATAATTGACAATTAAGAGCACATAATGTTAAAATTCTATATTTACAATTTTTTAATGAATAAAAGAACATCAATTGTATTTTCAATCCAAAAAATAATAGGATAATAGTTCGGTTGAATGTTTTGATGAATGAAGGTGTGAATACATGAAATCATACAAGCCTTCTGAAGGCTGTGCCTATTGTTTTCAGTCATTTTACTATAACTTAATGAAAAATGCATGAATGGTCTTTTTAAAATTCAAAAAGCATAGGTGGTGAATAAATTTCAATTCTCTACATTTGTGTGTTAGTTAATTCATTATTTCTGAACGCTGAGGTTTTTTATTTATTTATTTTTTTTTAATATTCTTTCTTTAATTTTCAATATCAAAAAAATGATTAATTTTTAAGTCATAGTAGCAAATGTTTGAATTTTTTTCAACTATTACTAAATAAATATGAATATAAATTGTTATTTCTAGGAAAAGCATAAACACAAATGAGAGAATATCATGAACATGAGTTGTCTACAAGAATTCTATTAATTCTATTTTTCAATCCAAACCTATTTTTAATGGGTCCAATCGGCTTCTGGTTACGTGTCTTGGCAGGTTTTCTTCCACTACATAATTCCGTTTAATTTTGGTGTTCATTTTATATGAAATTAAAAATTTCACTGTGTAATATTGGAAGATTATTTAACCTATGTAATTAATTGTAGGAAGAGGGCCCAGGTGGCAATCAAGAAAGGTACAATAATAGCAGAATAAACAACCAACGTTGCGCCCCACTTTGCAGGACTTCATCAGGGATAAATGAGAATATTGTAAAGTATGAAAAGACTATATAATATATATAGTCTAATATAATATATATAGACTAAATATACTTAGAAAATTGCATGAAAAATTATGTTTAAAAAAGGAAAAAATAAACTAAAAGAACATAAATAAAGGGTGTCTCAAAGTTAAAACAAGATTTGAACAAAATAAACAACAAATTTTTTTTATTGCTATTTTTTATGGTATCGTAAAGAACACAAAATATGATTGTGTATGGAATAACACATAAGGCAAATCGCTTCCACGATTTGTTGGGTAATACACACTTCATTATCGAAATTTTCCGTGACCATTTTGCATAAATCTGGCTGAATTTCGTTGAATATCCTCCTTTGTGGCCTTGATCACATAGTATGATCACATTCATACTAAAATACAATAAAATAAGAATACAAATAATAAATGAATGAAAAAAAAAATCTCTCTATGTGTATGAAAAAAATAAATAAATATAATCTCTATACAATATTTACACAATCGACCTGAGGATCCCTGAGCCCACTCTATCCCCACGTGTGAGGGGTAGAGCAGATTTCAAAAGATCCCAGTGAATCCCTCTCGCCGCATCACTGGTAGTGAGCCAGTGGAGGCTGAGCAAGAGCACTAAAGCCGCAAACTGTGGACTTGTTAGCACAGACCCTTGACTTCAAATAACCCTATTAAAAAACATCCAATGGTGTTAAATCACACGATCTAGGGACCCTATTCTTATCAACGAAACGAAAGAGTATACGGCCAGGAAATGTCTCATGCAGTACTTGATTTGTTTCACGGGATACATGGCATGTGGCATAGTCTTGTTGGAACTACGTGTCGTCCACTTCAATATCAATCAATTTAGGCAGAAAGAACTGTGTTATCATGTCGCGACATCAAGCATTAGTAACATTCACTGGTTGGCCAGCTTAGATTTCGAATAAGTATGGCCCCGTGATGCCTCCAACCCAAGAACGACACCAAAAACTGACGCGTTGAGGATGCATTTACATGTGGGTTCTCTAAATGAGACGAATTTGGCGATTAACAAGGCATCAGGTTAAAATGTGCTTCGCTGAATAAATTTAGTTCGAAAAATCTGCATCCACTTGTTGATGTTGAATAATCTAATCAACCAAATCTCTTCGCTGTGCATGATCATTAAGCTTGAGTTATTGTGTCAATTGGACTTTGTAAGCACCAAGACGTAGATTATCAAATCATAAGATCATCGTCCACGAAGCCGAATATATGTTTCTGGATTTTCACTAACACTCTCACGCACTGCTTCGATATTGATATTTAAACGTCTTGTTTTTTAACGATTCGTATGTTTAGCATCATTAATTGATCCAGTCTGCCCGAATTTTTCAATATCACTTCTTCACAGTTGTCGAAAAATCGCTTTCCTGACCATTTCTTTAAATGAAATTTTCCAACTTTCATTACTTTTGTTTATAAATGTTGTTCAACATTGAAAACAGGTTGTTCAACCGCGCAACGCTCCATTTTTACTATCACTAAACTATCAACTGTCAAATGCTTTTTTTAACAAGGCGCCAACACTTAACTGTCAGAATAGTAGCAAATTCATATCTTGCGTTAGTTTTGAAGCACCCTATATAAATGAATACAATAATAATCCATAGCGCTTATAGTAATTAGTGATTTTAACTCTATCATTCATTAATTTATTTTTTATTAATTATTATTCTATCCATTATTATTTATACTCTTGTAGTTTATTTCATTTTTTTTTTTTTTATATATATCATCCTTATACAACTTTTTATGTATAATCTATGTATAGTATGGCAATGTCTTGCCATACTTTACAATCTTAGCATATTGTTCTCATTTAGCCCTTCAAAGTGGGGCAAAACGTAGGTTACTAAGAAATATTTTTTCTGCTACTTTCTGTATCTTTATCGATCGCCAGGACCATCTTCCTGCACTTAATAATAAACATTACCAATAAACAGTACATACTACATTGGAAACGGAAGTCGTATAGTGAATCAACAGATACTTTCTAAATTAAAGTAGTAGTCGAAAATAATGTAATTTATTGCACCAAATGGAAATGGCTAAGTATGTTTTCCACTACATACGGGTACAAAATATCATAATAAAAAAATGTTCAACTTCTTTTGGGCAGGCAAGGCCTTCCAAATCAGTGGCCGTACAATACCTAGGCCTTTATTGATTAACCTAGTTAACCATCCGAGGTTGAGTTAAACCTGTCCCAGAACAAACTCTTTGGAATGCACCAATAGTTGGAACTTGGTGACCCTTAATAGAGAGTGTATAAAAGACATGAATTCATAATTCCTTTGGAGTAATTACTATGTGTTTAATGATCTCGGTAATTTAGGGCGAAAATAAATATTATCAATAGAACCTTTAAGTGTATATTAGCCCGGTTAAAAAAAATGGGTGGAATTTATGAGAATTAAAGGAACATTAACAGAATTAACTTCGAATCTGACAAAAAAAAAATACAATGTCTACATGAAAATTAACGATAAAACTAATAAAAAAGAATTAAGAATAAATGAATGAAGAACACACAAATTAATGATAAAATTGATATAAAGCATTGAATTGGTGGATTTTATAAGATGTAATCAGTGGACAGCATTGGTATGAATTAAAGGATGATTAAAAGGATTAACCTTGTATTTGACAAAAAAAAAGGATACAATGTGTTTGTACATGAAAATTAACGATACAATTAATACGAAAGAATTAAGAATAAATGAATGAAAACATAAAAATTAAAGAAAAAGTTAATACAAAGAATTGAATTGATGGGTCAATTAAATCAATTAGAGTGAGGTCACAATTCTCTTTTGAAACGTCTCTTTTCAAGCTAAATCAAACTGAAATTGATTAAATGTTAATTTTACAATAGGATCACTTGTTAAAATGAATTATGAAGTCTGCTTCCATTTCTTCTCCTGTTCATCTTCTGGTTGGTCTCTGTTGAGCATTCTCTACTCATTCATCCTTAAGATTTATACCAGATAGGTTAAAATATATATATATATAAAACCCAGGCCAAGGTAGATCTTCACTTGTCATTTGTCAAAAATGGTGGAAATTAAAATGGAACATATGGTTGAATCAGTTAATTTGTTTTCAACTATCAATGAAATGATCCTTAAACAATATTTATATGTTTATTTACATATACTTTATGAAGATATATATATATATATATTGACAAGAGTGTGTACATTTTAGGTTCCTTCACATTTTCATCCTAAGATTGTCCTTAAACTCTCCTCGTTATGGTAAGCATTCGTCCTGCTGAGACCGCAGGGGGGAGAAGCGGTCAAAAACCCTTGAAGGATAGGGAAAGGGAAGACAGTGAGAGTGGTATAGGGATGCCCAAGGTAAAGGGTTAGTGACACTGTTCGAAGGCCACTCTCAGGGCCCACCTGCTTTCCCCTTCTCTTTCAAATCAATCCGATAGGGCTGTAGCCCTTTGTAGTCCTTTGTAGATTTAAAGTTATTTAATCAACACTACAAGATATACTTGCAGTGTAGGACTCCAACGGGAGTCTTGGGCCGACATAGGAAAAGGAAAAGATATACTTGCCAATTTGATATTCAATGAAGCAATGGGATATCTAAAGGATTATAACATTTCCAGCAATAATTTACCCAGATAATAGATAATATCAATAATTATGTTGGTCATTCAGTACAAACAGAACTGATAATTATAAACAAAACTATAACCCATTTCCATGAATACGATGTATTCATAGGCTAGAATTAATAATAAATTATTCATACCTTGAATAAACTTTATTGAATAATTGAATTGTCATCATTATTTGTGCCAGTTTGATAGCAAGTTATAAATCAAATTTTTAAAAAATGGATTTTCCTTATAGGCCAAAATCTTTCCAAAGACCAGAGCTCCCAGCCCATCTCAGGGAGTTTCTAACGAGCCCCCAAACCATTATGTGTTCTGGCATTACCATTAAGCAGTACCATGTCCTTCCGCTTAAACTTCAATGGCCTCTTTTATTGGAGTGTTGTTTTTACACAATCCAATCGCTGATCGTATCTATCTGAATTTAGCTTTTCGTTCGGTTTTAACAACTCAAAATGTATTCGTGGTATTGATTGTGCTTTGATCTGGGATATTGGAGTATGAGAGCGCTGCGGCAGTCACTACGTAAAAATTGCAGGTGGCATTATGTCCAATTGCATTGTGTGGCATTATCCGGGTGTTGGAATAAACCATTTCAAAGAGACTTCGAAAGCGAACATGTTTATATATGAGAAACAAATACTTACGAGTTCTGAATGGTCCAATGCCCTGAAATTGAATATCAGTTATGCACCCCTACCTGGAGTCCCAGTTGACAGAGGACAGGATAGAGAAGTTGGATCCCACATGCAGCACCAGCACATATGATAGAGAAATGCCCCCAACAACTCCCGCCTTAGGTAGCACTTCAGAGTAAAGTACGCGTTAATAAAACTTCCTAAAGAAAAAGAGTTTGCCTTCGACGAGGTCTAATTAGGGCAGGAAAGTCAGCAAACAATCTGGATTCCACCGAAAGATACGAATGTAATGACCTTGACCAGGCAAATAAAGTGATAAGGGTGAAGAAGGAAATTTACGATAAATGCATTCCTTTCCGTAGGGACCTCAGAGAAAGGTACTTCAACGGGAGAGGCCTCTAGTTAAAAAAGGAAAGATGTATTGGTTTAAGGGAGAAAATATAATTCCATACATAGATAAATAATGAGAGGGAAATAAAGAATAAGGTAAAAAAAGAATTAAAAAAATATTTAAAAAAAAATTACAAAAATGATAAAACAAAAAAATCATGTACTACTATTATATATTATAAATTATGCCAAAACATTATAAGAGTTTTAAACAATTGTCTGGCTACGTATAAGTACGTTATGTATTTAGCAACCCATTACAGTTGAGCAGTACAACTTTTTTTTTAATAAAGTTTTCTCTGTAATATTTATATTTTGCGACTTTACTTAACCAGTCACCGATGTTTACGATCGGGTTTAATATAATAAAATGCACTGTAAAGTCATACCTTCCAAAGCATTTTATTGGGAAATACTATAACTTTCATATAAATAATGTAAAAAGAAATTCAGAACATATGACTATGACCGACACCATTATTTCAATATTTTAGGATAGACAATTAGAATTGATATTTTATTGATATATTAAATTAAAAATATATAGTAATATCACATTCATTAAGCTACTTAATTCAGCAAATAAATAAGAATGCCACTTGTTTTTATTTTGTAATATTTATATTATATATATTTATTGTAATATTTTGTAATATTTATATTGAATTTATTTTATTTATTTTTTTTATTACAATGAAAATAATTTAGAAAAAAAAGCAGTTTCACTGCTATTAATATTAAATATTAAAATATATTACATATTGGTATATATTAAGGTCGTTTTAAGATAATAAATTAAAAAAATAAAACATTTACCTATACATGAGGAATATAGATCTGAAGATGTGTTTCATATCGTAATCTTATATGGATCTCAGGAATGGTTGGTAACAGAAAACAATTATGAAAAATTATTAAGGACACGATAGTAATTTCCCTGAGGTCCTTGATTATTAATTATCCTTAAGGTATCAAAACAAAATACATCAACAGAAATAAGAAAGTACAATCTAATATCAATGTTAAATGTCTACCAAAAGAAGCACATCAACTGATATGGAGGTTGGCAGGTCATGTTACCAGACTTGATAGATGTTCTAAAATTGGTACAGAGTGGATACCAAAGGAACGCAATGCAAGAGAAAGGAATGCAGTAGTCAGTGTGGAAGACTAAATACAACATGAGATAGTGCAAACCTCTCACTATTTGCTGTTGGGCTACTATAGGAATATGAATAGCTTATGGAGTAATATAATAAAGAAACTATAATAAATTACCAATTATATTTCAGTTTTTAAACATATAAAATAAAATATATTATTTAATTATATATGGCAAATTATTATTGTATTTTAAAATGACCTAAAAAATATGATTATTGTAGTAGTGGAATTTTCACAAATTCTTTATGTTTATAAAACATAATCATACCTTTTTAGTGCTATAAATAATAGAAATAAAGCTACTAATAATACGTATAAGGAATATTGTATTATTTTCTTTTTCTGATATTCATATTTATTGAACTGCCTTGTTGATAATAATACATTATTCACACCACATGAGGTGTACACATGTCACCTAAATCAAATGACAATCAATTTTAAAGTCAATAACTTCAGATTTGTGAAATTTATTTATCTGACATCTGATTCTGACATGAATTATTGTATTGTAATTGTTACGTATTTTTGTACGAGATACAAAATAAACAGTCGTGAAATCTGATTCAGTTCAGCAAGAACAATGTTGTAATCATTAAATTATCATAAATGTAGAAAGAAAAGAACTATTTAAAATGTGCAACACGTAACAGGACATTATGGGTTTTTAAACTCAACAAAAATATGTCGTATCTACAGCACGTGTTTATGAAGGTCTGCTGATAAGTAAACCTGGTATTATCTGTTGCACTTTTTACATTAATAGTTTTTCTTGGTATGTGTTTCGGTTTACTTTATAGTTTGTAACTTTGACAGTAACTTTCAACATCTTTGGACGGTAAGTTTCACTGTTCTAAAATACATATTGGGACAGTGTCTTAATTCAATGTATATTGGACAAGAGACTCCAGAAGACAGAACGAGAATCCTGTAACATTAACAACTAACAAGATCAATTCATTCATGTTATATTCATTAAATATTATAAATGTATAAGTACATAACCAATTTTCCCATATGAAATGTTAAGAGGAAAAGTGGTATATGTCATTCTGGCCTAATCAAAGTTTATTTTTGTAAAGAAATAATTAGTTGCTGATTGTACGAACTCCAAATTCTCTTATGTTGGATATTGTCATGACTTACTATTACTTAATAGAATAAACAGTTATTCCTCACTAAAAACATTATAGAAATTCCCTTAAATATTAAAATACCTCAAAATTCCAGATTTGGTCAACACCACTTATGTATTCAACGGCTCATATATGAGTGCTACACAGAATAACAATTTGCTCTATAGTTTTAAACAATTAAACTAAAAAAGCTTTATAATTTTAATTTGTAATGTAATAATAAAAATCAAGCATACTTAAAGATATGATATTTTGTTGTAATTCTATTCAACATTTATTATATGAAGACTAGATCAGTTAATGTGCTTATAAAATAATTACATTACCAACGAATGACTTGGTCTGAAACACGAATGTAAAACAAATTAATTAAAAAACATTAATACAGCTGTAGAGATCAGATAGAGTTGTTTGTGTAATTTAAACTAACCGTAAGCTTCTCTTGTCGGATAGACTCCAAGATGGCTTGTTAGCTGAAACTGTTAAATCGATAAATAAATGATGAGTGAAGTTATTACAACCTTTATTTCTATGAACTTTTATTCCTTCACATAAAACTCTTAATTTATATAAATATGTTTTTTATTTAGGTTAAATCTAGAATTAATTAGCATTAGTGGACTTCTTCTTCTTTTCTCTTACCCTGCATTGCCCAGTAGTGATGCATTGCCCTTATCAGTGCATTACCCTTATCAGCGTAGGGAAGCACCCAGCCAGGACTGCCAGGTTCCCGATCTCTTGCCAAGTTCCTGGCTTGGCAGAGATTTTTACTTCTCTTCTTGTATAGACGGTCTACGTATTGAAGGTACGACATCCTTGATCAGCCAAGAGGTCTTCTACCATCAGGAACTTAGTTCATTGTTTTGGTCCATCTCGGTAATCCTCCGTTCATCCTTACCGCTCATCATCCTTGGTAAACCACCAGCTAATGACGAGTCTCTAAGATATTTTTCATCGATAGGACTCCTAATTCTTTTCTGATTATATATTTACGGATGCAATTTCTTCTTGTTCTCTGAACAGTCCTTCTGTGAAAACTCATTTCTGTGGCTGACAATCTACATTCTTGTTTTTCTGTTAGTATCCGACCAACTTTCAGCTCCGTGCAGGAGTACAGGCTTAAGCGTTGTACAAGTATACCGACTTAAACGTTGTAAACGAGTAAGTTAATTTAAGTTTTTATAAATATTCTGTTATTATATCTTTTAATGATCGGAGAAGTTTGTCGGGGGGTGCGGTCAGCAAAGAACGACGTAAATAAACAAAACCATATTTATTTATTTTATGCCGACGTTTCGACCTGAGTTTCAGGTCTTCATCGGGGGTTGTGGCATAGAAGTTGCTAGCCTACCTTCTACGCCACAACCCCTGATGAAGACCTGAAACTCAGGTCGAAACGTCGGCATAAAATAAATAAATATGGTTTTGTTTATTTATTTTGTTCTTTGTTGACCGCACCCCCCGACAAACTTCTCCAATCATTTATCTACACCTTATTATATCTTTTATATTCTCATTACAATGTTATTACTATTTTATGTTAACCAATGTTTCATCCCACTCTTCACGGTTTTGTTAGAGCTGATTTAGCAAGGTGAGTGACTGTTGAAGCAGAGTTGGGCAAAAATTAGCTATAGTTGAAACTAATAGCTAACATTGCCATGGATATGTTGTTTATTTATCAATGGCTCATTCATGAATAAAATTCGTAACCATGGCAATTTTAGCTATTAGTTTCAACTACAGCTAATTTTTGCCCATCTCTGTGTTGAAGGTAGGTTCCCTACCATTTGTCTTTTACTACGTTATACCTTTATTGACCACTACCCAGACCATCTTTCAACAATCTACTTCATATGGTCAATTATCTTCCTCCAAAATAAAAATTAATAAAGTTCATTGAGATGTGTGATCGATTATAAAGGAATTTCGAAAGGTATTATCTCACTTCCCACAGTGCCTCTTACTCTGAAGAATAAACCCTTGTGATCTGTGTACCAATTGTCTATGTTTGCTCACGGTATATTTAACTTGACAATCAATAGACGATTCATCTTTGAGTAACGTCTGTCTGCTTGAAGAGGAATTTCACTGTTACAACTGTACATTATTTATAATGGTAATATATATTTATTTGTTTTTTAGGACAAACGTCATTAAAATAAAGTAAGTCAGTACAGTAAGTGGCTACACATACCAATATTGATATTAAACAAGAATAATAATTTATATAAATTAATAATCAACAATACAACTAAGCTGGAAATGATATTTACATTTCTCGCAAATAAATCAAACTCTACACATCTTATTCAGAAGACAATTATTCAGCTCTAAAGTGAGGTTTTGGGTTACCTGAAAAAATATCAGATACAATTCTGTAGATTAATTATTTTAAAATATCCTGGCTAATTTTTTTTTTATTCCTTTACTGCTATCCTTTCTTCCCAATCAGTGGTATTTTTTGTAAGAGATCATGTCCATGCCAGTAGAATGGTTCTCCGAATTCCAGCAAAGCTGCCTTCAGCTGTTTGTCTACTTTAGGGAAATTCTGAAATGAAAAAATGATACCGAGGATGAATCAATAGAAAATCAAATTAATTAAGCTATATTTTTTTGGGTCAAACAATCAACCAAAATAATATTTTCACTAAATTCTAAACAAGATATAAAAGGAACCATACATAAATTAAAGGTAAGTTAAAAAGATTAATTTCTCGAAAATACAAGCATTTGTTGGGAAAGGTAAATTTATATCTGATCTGAAAATGTATGGTTATTGCTTACAATTACATATTCTCAGTCAGGGGGTTTGAAAATAAACAATCAAAAGTAAAATGACAACAAACCACATTATAATTTGGCCGTCCAATGGTCGAATAGGACTTTATATAAATAATTTGATAGGACTTTATACAAATAATCTGGGATGACATTATTCAGTTTGCAATGATTGCTTATTTACTGGAAAGCCTCAATTGGGCAATGATACTCAGTCAACCTATAGGGCAGGTGATCATTAGGTAGCTCTCAGGAGCCTTAGCTATAATGAAAATCCTGCAGTACCAAGAATCTTAGGTATCGTTATTTGGATGGTATTAGGTTACGAGATCGTATCGTTATTAGGTAGGTTAATAGAATACACCTCACGAATTCTCTGTAGCCGTTCAAGATCTTCCTTATTCTGACCGTATCATCAAATAATATAGGGTCAAAAATTATATAATTTATATCACCTCTGCTCTAATGCTAACTTTTAGTATAATGAGGCGTAGATAGTTGACCGTAGATTACTGATTGGAGAAGATGGTCGGGGGGTGCGGTCAGCAAAGAACAACATAAATAAACAAAAAAATATTTATTTATGTCGACGTTTCGACCTAATTTTCAGGTCTTCGTCAGGGCTATAAAACAAAAAGACAACAACCATAATTTTTCTCTCTGAATGATGGTTGTCTTTTTGTTTTTGCCCTGATGAAGACCAGAAAATCAGGTCGAAACGTCGGCATAAAAAAATATTTTTTTGTTTATTTATGTTGTTTCTTTGCTGACCGTACCCCCCGACCATCTTCTCCGGTCAATAACTTTTAGTATAGTTTTATAAAATGTGAATCATTGGAATAGATTAGATACCGACTATCACCGCAGTTTTACTTTTATGAAATAATAAATCCATTCCGTGCCTCAGTGAGCTGGAGTAGGATCTACAAATTTAAATATAAAAGTGGGCGTTTTTATTTTCTGGAAAGGATTCACTGTCATAAATAGACACTGATATAACCCGCTTGGGGCAGAGAGACCCTGATCCAGGCCAAGCTACGCTGGATGTTATATTTATCAGGATTTGCTCCTTCTTTATCATTATTTATTTTTTATTTTTTTTATTTCAAATAGTAAGTCAAATTCAGTTTTAAATTTCTTGGAGTTATAAAATTCATAAGATTATAATTTTAGTTGAAATTAGAGGCAAATTATTAATTAATAATTATTTTTAATCCTCTGAAAAAAAAGAAACCAAACCAAAAACCCTTAAGCAATTATGCGTATCTAATTATGTTATGTCATAAATATTTAAATAACGAAAACAAGTGTTCAAATACTGGTAGTACAAAAAACAAATACATACAAAATAATTATTATTATTATTTACAATTAATATTTAAAAACTCTTTTTATAGGTGACATGAGTATCAAATACATTAAAATAATTTTCTCACGGCAAAAAATAAAAAACTGATACAGTATTTTCTCATAATTAAGACAAAGTATAAATCAAGGTCAAAATGACTGTATGATATTGTAAACAATATCCTATTTATATGTGATAATGACCATCATTATTTATAATGACTGCTGTTATATAACGACATTAAATGACAGTATTATATACTTACAAGATTAATAACATTCCTTTTGGCAGCTAACAATGTAATAGTAACTGGTTCTTTGAATCAGTAAATATTCTTAATCGTGTCGACTCTGTTCAGAAAACATATGCATTTGGGATACTGCCAGGTAAATTGATTTAAATCTCCAGTCGTTTTTTCTAAACTTAAATGTAAAGAAAACTTATTATTTTTTATAGAAACCGGCGCGAATTGCTCAAAATAAACTTCCCGATTGAGCTAACATTCCTAAGCACCCTCCCACAGCCATCTGTACTGCTATCGATACGGCTGGTTGGACCAATACTAAACCATTCCGTAAAAGTGTGTTACATAAACGAAAGTAGATATTTTTTGGGTACTATATTTTAAAGATAAATA
>NW_027110292.1:42409-43992 GCF_000696795.3 Halyomorpha halys
CAATTTAACTTAATATTAATATTAAACAAAGGAGAAGAAAAACTAATGTAAATCAAACACTTAAATCCTCCATGGGTGTAAATAGAATCAAACATAAAATAAAATTAATTAACGAGGATGAGTATAAAGTTACCAGTAAAAACTAAATAAAAATATTGTCCTCTTCAAAGTTCAGTAGAATTAGGAGACCCCACCAAGTGTTCAGTCCTCCTGGATTATGAGTCAGATAGTAGAATTCTATTTAGTGGAATAAATATGCTGATCCAATGCAACAACTGAACGTGAGGCATTTGCATCAATCGATTAAATAATAATATAACACCTGAATACATTTTCTTGCATAAATAAGTTTTAAAATTATTAATAATAAGCAAAAATTCAATCGGCATGAGAGATAATTTTTTTTTTATAAACAGTCCGTAACTGATATTTTATATCACAAAATCTTTGATTAGAAAAATGGTAAGCATGACCTAATCCCAATAAATTTACATGATACCGCATTCACAAAAAATATTGCGGATATTCACAATGTTTTTGTAAATGCGGTATCGTGTAAATGTATCGGGATTAGGTCATGCTTTTTTGCCATTTTTCACAAAAAAAAACATTGCGGACATTCACAATAACCATCCCCCAGTGGAGCGGCCTTCTCCGTTCTTTGTACCCCCCGGCAGCGGCTCCTGGGCCAATATTAGGGGTATTCATGATGTTTAGTTTAACATGTTAAATGGTAAAACTTATGTTAAATGGAGAAATATTTCCTTCTTTTAGCATGTTAAAACTATATTACATTTAACATGGTCTGTTACTAGGTCTGCTGAATGGAGAATGACAACAGACCAGCTGAGCTAGTCACCACTTTGTTTGCTCGTTGTTGTGTTTTAATTGTGTTATTATTGTTTTGGACGATCTTAAAACTAATAAAGCAATGGATAACAATAATAATGATGTAATGGGAAAAACAGTAGGAGAGGAAACTAGGAACAATTGAGGTGGAAAGTAAATGATGTGACAATGGTGTTAGAGATTTTATTTTCTTGTAAACATTTCATGGTTACGAAACAAGTTGCCAAGAAAATCCGCTAGGAGCTCCTCTGCATTCAACATATAACATAGACTTTAAATTAGGCTGCTCACAATCCTATACTTATAATATTTACTATGTTAAAACGTTTTACTTTTAACACAACACCATGAATACCCCTATTGTAACCCCCGCCTTCAGCGGACCCAGCCCAACCCCTTATAATGCCATATGGCAAAGGAAGGGCACCAGTTACGTTTGTAAATACTTAGATATATATTAATATTGTTATTTATAATAAAGGAGGTAAGAAAAAAAACACAAAAACTGAATATCTTGGACTGAAGCTAGATTGTGGTTAACTTGGAATATTTGGAACCATACCCTATATAATTAGTTGCGATAAAACTATTTTTTTTTTTAATTATTTATTTATTGTAATTTACAACTGTACAAAATAGTACAATAAGTAAATATGTAGTATGTTTCATATACACTCGAAAATCTTGGGAAGGAACCACCCATTGGTGGTACTTCAAACATTAATTTAAACTAG
>NW_027110292.1:46331-57435 GCF_000696795.3 Halyomorpha halys
TAGTGCTATGTCGAGGAAATGTTCATGGAGGAAAATGTCAAGCTCGTCTCGATGGTTATGTAGTCCATTTGCGTTCCATAAAAGTATATTTAAGGTGTTTTTGTTCATCTAGTTAAATTGAACGGGATTTCATTAAGGAGTCTGGTTAGGAGTGAGATAAGAGGCTTTATTGTGTCTTGAAGATCACGAAGGAAGGAGGAAAGAATAGCTGTTATTTCAGGTGCATTTTGGCTGTTTTGGGAATAGAAGGTTTGATCATGGACATGAGTGTAGGTTGGTCTAGGTAGGGATTGAGCTCTTTTTTGGGATTGTTGAATTGGTTCCTCGGTTACTGGAGGTTCGGGGAAAAGATTGACCGAAGAGGAAGTTTGGGGTAGGGGAGGAAGTTTGGGGTAGGGGAGGAAGTTTAGGATTGACCTGTTTAGGAATTTTCACATTTTTGGAAGGATTTTCATTTGTAGGTGGTTTAGTCTGTGGATAGGAGCTTGCGATAAAACTATAAATTCAATTATCATGACATTGTCATGTTTATTCATTAATGAACCATAAATAAACATTGTTTCATGATAAATCGAGCTTGTATTTTTATCGCAACTAATTATTATCCAACTTTGTCATTGCCTAACTTATACGACTTATATGTTACTAACTCATTTACTAATCATATGAAATAACTTAAAAAATCAGGTGATTACTGAAACCCATTTGGGCCTATGGAGTAGAACTTACGGGTTTTAAAAAAAAAAATACACAAATTTATATAAACTAATCAATAAAGACAAAAAAAAACCAGAAAATTCTTGACCCATTGTTTAAATTACCCACCACATTAACAATCAACAACACACCAAACGTTAAACAATACATAACCATAAAATACAACTTCCACTTCTCTATAAGCATTAATCTACCTATCAATGCAATCTCAAAATATGTTCGAACAGCAGAAAACTGTTTCTAGCCTTTGAATGCAGAAAAGTAATCTATACTACTTATTGTAATCTGATTATTTTATTTACTGCGGTAAAATATACGTGTATATTTAATCTATATTTTTTATGTTAAAAAACTTAGTTTTTTTTTCATATTCCTTACTAGAGCTGTTAATCCGAATAGTTTAGCTTGGATACAATTTTTCGTATCCAGCGGTACCTAAAAAGGGAGAGAAAATGAAGCAAGTTGCGCCATGTAAAAAAAAATATTTTTTTCCGGCCGGTGGCATATTTTTACGTGTGAATTTTTGGAGGAATCCACATGTTTGTGAATTACACATGTTACGATTTTGAAGTTGACAAGGAAAAACACTGGTGTACTTATATCTGTTTCACACAAACAAAGAACAAAATATATAGATCCATTTTTATTGTGAGGAGGAAAGTAAAATTTCCTGGAAGAGCACCCAGTGGGATGGGCACCCCTTTTTCTACTTACTCGTATAAGCAAATCAATAACTTTATTCTTTCGGTTAAAAATGTTATGTATTTATTATTGCTCGTTACCATTGTTATCGATTCTCCCTTGTTTTAGTTAACTAAATATGTTGAATTGAATTGAAAATGATCAAACCCAAGATCATACACAGCTAGAACAAAAGGCGATGTGTTAATGCTGCAAGATTTGATAATATACTGCCGCTATACCTGAAACGACAGAATCTCATCGGTTTATGAAAAACATTCAAATGGAATATGTTTTTGTAATGAATAATTGTTAATGATAAGAAAGAAAAGAGGTGACATTTATTAACATAATAAATAATACTACTTTTTAAAATTTATGTCTGAATATAAAATTCTTTAAAATGATTAATTCTGTTCTATTTGTAAGTAATATTCTTAAGAGTTTACCATATTTCAAGTCCTTATTAAAAATAATACCGAGCTAAAAAGTTTCTTACAATAATTTGCTTAAAACAAATTGAGTTATGTCCTTTAGCAATAGGCATGTGCCTATTCATTAAAACAACAACAAAATATTTGTTTTGCATAAATTAATTTATTTGAAAACCAATAACTTATAATTTTATTTTATATACAAAACACAAAAGCACAAATCAGGCAATATTTAAAATTACCTATTTGGTAATTAAAAGGTCACTTTTAAGTTTGTAAATAAATGTACGCATTTAGAGAAAATGAAGGTAACTTTTTTCTTTAAATATAGTTAAATATGAAAAAATAAATAAATTAAACTCTGCGTATAATTTTTTATGTATAGTTTTATTAATCTCTATTATTGCCAATGTTTTTTATTTGTTCCTTTTGAATAAAAAATAATGTAAAGTGTGGAATTTAATTAAAATAATAATCAGTGATTTTTAAGTTAATAAAGTCAATTGGAATTAACAATTTCAATTATAAATTACAACACATTAGCTGGTATTTATCCCTTAGAATAATTATTATTCCCAATAATAAATATAATAAGATTAATGACTGATGTTAATAATTGTTGAAAACTAATTATAAAATTTTCATTACCCCTAAATTTATTATTATACAAAATATATTTTTTCTAAGTACATTTCCTAAATATTTCAAACTTATATTCTGAAAAATTATTTAATAATAGTTTCCATCATATTTATTTAACTATTATAAATATGTTATGAAAGGAGGTATCATTGTAACTGTAAATTATTGAATCATTAAAATAAAAATTAGAAACAATAAATTATTAGTGAATTAAAATTGTAAACTAAAACAATTTTGTTTAACTGAACAATTAATAAATACATTATTATTATTTAAATATGGATGTAATTATCTGTTGATTATTTATATCTCACTTGTTTAATGAATCTTATTTATATATATATTTTTGTGGTTCAATACGATACATTTATTCAAAACAACTTTTAAAATAATGTTTTTTAACTATGCTCTGTCAATGTGACAAGTTTCATTCAGATTTAACTGATTCTCATTAAAGATTGCGAAGAATTTATAATAATAAAGATAATTATGTAATCACCATTGTTTTCAATAGCTTTATATAATTTTTAATTTTTATTTTTTTTTTTTTTAATGAATTGACAAAATTTTATCACAACACATCTGATTAAAAAAGACGTTAACTGAGAAATTTTAATCCCAAAAAAGTTCTCATTCGAGTTTCTTTGATACCAATTTTTTTTTCTTATAAATATCTCCTCCCAAAAGATAAAATTTTATTACCAAGTTTTTAATGTTTTTAACCTACTGTAATAGTTTTTGACGGCGAGTAAGCGCCACAGTGCTTCCCTGCACACAGCAGATCCCAGAACCTACCTTAAAATGCCCTTCAGGCAAAGAAAGGACATTTATATTTACTTTGTATTATGTATATATTACGTATAAATATGATGTTTGAAATAATCAAATTGATAGAAGGGTGAGGAAAAAAAAAGTAATTGTTTTTATACTGATTAAATCTTTACTTTACTAATTTTGTGTATTCAGTGTAAATGGCCCTAGTGGTCGAAACACTTAAATAAATAAATCTTTACCTCAAATATTTTCCTTTTTTAATACTGATTCGTTAAATTTGAGTTAATCATACTACTATATGAATTAATCATACTACTATTAACAATCAGAATTGCTACAATCAGTCTTTGCCTCCATGTTCATTCTATATCCTTTGACATGGGCTGACCCTGAACTCATGGCCTAACCAAGTTGAGACCACAAGCTATTAAATATTGTGGTTAAGTCAATTTTCTCAAAGAGTTATATTCTAAGAAATGGATTTGTTAAAATTTAATATTTAGTAAAAGGCAAAAAAACATTAACATTTAATGTTGATTAGAGATCAAGATCTGGGTTACAATTTAGTACTTGTAGTGGTTGATTAATTTCACCATTTTAATCAACAAAGTATTTTTTTATTTAACCAACTGAAAATTTTAAAATAGCAACTACAATCAAATTTTTCATCCTACATGTAAGTAAATATTACAGTTGAAACTACAAATAAGAGTTAAAAATGAATAATGTTATGAAATGAATAATCTTAAATTTAATAAAATTCATTATTGTATCTGTTTTTTATAACATTATTAATGTTTGAAAAATTATGTATTTTAGTATAATATATTGGAATAAATAATGAATGGTTGAAACAGTTAATGAGTTACTGAAAGATAACTTATTTGCTAATTAGTGAGATAACAATGCAGCAAGGAAATTTTATTTGATAACCTTTTTCACCTTTAAGAAAATTGAACAATTGGAAAGATTTGTCTATGTTCTTGGGTATAATTACTTTCGCAGTAAACTCGTTTCTTGTTTTTTATTTATTGAATTATCACTAATTGAACATTAAATTTAAGTGTAAAAAAAAATTATATTTTAGACATAAAACAACAGCAGTACCTGTATTTTTGAGGAATTGGAGGCAATGATTTGTGTTCAACAATCGAAACGACTGGGGCATTTCAAAATTTATTACTATTACAAAACGTCCTTATATTTCCAATACTACTTTAACAACTGCGCTCATTTGTCCTTGAGTAGAATTTGAAAATCCAATTCCAGTATCTTTCAAACAAATTATACAACTTCAGGAAATTAAACCGTTACATAAAGCTCGTGTGGAACGATCAAGATGGAAATGATATGACAAACACAGGAGCCCACAGCTGAATATGAAGAGAGGATAGTCACAATGGGCCGACCTATTATCAAAAGCTGCGTTAGTTTCTGGTACTCGAGTGAGAGCAACATTAGAAATTTTAAAATAGCTATAGATTCTTAATAATAATTATAAAATAAACTACTTCCATCAATGTAGCAACGACATAATTAATACAAAAATATATAAGAAAAAGTATGGTCATTATGAATTGTCATTTTGTATGAGTAAAGTATTACTAATAAGTACAGTAGTACTTGCAAGCAAATTCTACCATTAATATTAAGTAGAATGTTGTCGAAAAGAAAAGGAGAAAGAGACTAGGATAACGGCTTTGATCTATGCGTTTCATCAAACCAGGTAGAACACGCCCGTTTGAAGATGGTTCAATTTAAAATACTGAATGAAGAACTACCAAACTGACCAAAAAATGTACAGGTGCAGTGCCATCTTAATAAGTGATTTAAAAAATAAAAAATAGTTTTGAACATATATATTACAAATCTACCTATACCTCGCTGGAATGCACCTGTTACTGAAACGCAGTGTATAAACACAGTATGCATTTCACAACTCTGCTTCTCACTTAGACTATTCCTATACCAACAAGTCGATCGCGAAACGCTTATAAGTTAAAAAGTAGATCTTACATAAAGAAACGTTGGCCACCCTTGCTCTAACCCACGTAATTGAAACATTAAAATGAATTATTGGAAGATTGTTGAGTGACCGTGTGTATAGATGAATGGAATATGGTCTGGGTGCGGTAAAAAAAAAAAAAACTCAAATAGTAAATGATTATACTATTTTTATTGAGCCAACGTTTCGCCCCACGTTGCAGGGCTTCGTCAGGGCTAAAAATTATACAAACACTTGACATAGTCACAAAAAAAAAAATAAAAATAGTGGAAAATAACAGTATACAGGGTATACAACGAAAAGTAAAATTTAATAAGAAAAATTAAAGGTTGTAAACAGTAAATGAAAACGGTAATAGCAACAGATAGATAAGAGATAAAATAAGAGAAGAAATATTAAAGAAAGTACAAATTAAGAGATGAAAAAAGAAAAGAATTAAATCAAATGATGAGATAAAATAAGAGAAGAAATATTAAAGAAAGTACAAATTAAGAGATGAAAAAAGAAAAGAATAAAATCAAATGAAGAGAAAGAATCATACCTGTTTTGACGGAAGTCAAAGTCAGAGTGAACCGTTTGTATTGGGAGGAGTGGGGATGGCAGTTTAGCACGCCACATAATAACGGAAATAATTTTAAAGTGAATTTTGTAAAAAAAAAAAAAATTAAATTAGTTAAACAATAAGTGGTAATATTCATAATAGAGGGGGAGAAGAGATATTTACAAAATTATAAAAAAAAAAATAATAAAACTCATAGATAGAAAAACAAAGGAGAAATAAAGTATAAAATAATGGGATACAATATGTGTATGTGATTAACTAATTAATAGGGGTACAGAGAAATTTAAATTATTATAGAAAATTAATAATAAAGTAATTAATATAAGTAAACTTAAGAAAGTAACACATGAATATAAATTAAAAGATAAGATATATGAATATAAATAAAACAGGAAGGGTAGTAAATATAAAAATAATTAAATAAGTGGTGAGAATTTTGAGAAACAAGAATAAAAATATGACAAGAAAGTGGGCTTCTTAAAATGAATTATGAATGAACAACAATAGACGTACAATTGCCTTAAGATTGAGCAGTTTATCATTATTGCCCTTGGAAAGAAATGTGCTTAAATAAATAAACTCTAAAGAACTAATTCATGATTTTCCTAAGCAAAATTCAAAACTTTCAAGTATCTGTTTGAAGTCACAGCTGAATTGAATTTGGAATCTCCTGAAACCCACAAAACAAATATCGGCCTGATATTCCCATAGGAATTTTTAAATTATCTGCCCGGAACTCATAAATTTTAGACCTCCGTTCATAATCTAAGATATAGGCCTTTTGCTCCAAATAACTATATCTATTACTCGCCTATTAATAGAATTCAAAGAAAAGCCAATGCTGCTGATTGTGATATGTTTTTGAATAATTATGCACATTTAAACTAATAAAAATTAAAATAATAGTTATTAGTTGATTATTGATTAGTTTGTAGTTAATTTTGTGAAGGACACATATTACTTATATTATCATATGTTTCTTGCCTTGTAGAGTTTTTATGTTTTAAAGTTCTGTCATAGTTTAAATTGAGCTAGTTAATAAATTTACCAATCTGTCGAATTTTGTTTTATATTAAGTTACTTTAGTTATTTGTTACTCTCCTTGTTATGATAAATAAATAAATATTATATATTATCAAAATCCATAAAATGCATTCTGATAATAAATTAGCACTGAAAGAAAGTGAATCTGAGTAAAACAGAAAAATCTATACAAACCCAGAAAAATTGTAGCTGACAATGGTGTGGAAGAGGGAATGCGCAGCCTATTATGAAATACTCAAAACAATGGAGAGAATCCCTTCCAGCATATTGCTCACACCTCAAAGGTTTGTTGAACGAGGGGTCATCAGACTCCAAATATTAGTGACGCTCCGTGGACTAAAGTTCTGTATTATTGTATTCGTTAACTAACCCCGGAAGATAGATTTTCAAATGTGCAGCCATTGGGCTGAATGGGCTAGTCATCAGTGACTGAACTAAAGCTGTCTATGTTCTACTGAAAGGGAAACTTTAAAGAAAAATCTATTTGGCATTAGTGCTCTCTCGGTATTGGAATGTTGTTCCATTCTAAAAAATAGAATTATAATAAAAGTTAGATAAATACTAATTATACTCATATATTATTTACATCCTAACATACCAAATATCTACCAAAGGTAGCCAAGCATTGTATCCAAGCATGTGATGAATGAATGATAGAAAAAATATTTTCCTTAGAATCGAAAATTGTTTTTAAGACCAAAAATTGGTCTTTCTGTCTTAAACGAGCTGACTGTTACTAGGAGGAAGAAATAAAATGGAAAATGTAAGATAATAGGCTAAGTGAAGCCAAAAAGGAGAGGTTATAGAGCTCCAAAGGCATGTTAGGGCTGGAGTGGAGTACATCAGAGACTCCATACCTACTGGTCAAAGTAAATCAGTTAATGAAGCCTTGGGTTTAGTTTGCTGTTGATATTCGTTTATTTTTCTAGTAGTTTTACTCTTTTAGGAAGCGGGAAGGACAGTCGTGTAAGTGGACAGACCTGAGATTGATCTGTCATTATCAGGGGTAATTAATGATTAATTTAAATAATAAAGTGTTACTTTATTATTTCCAGGTTTTTTCATTGACATTTTTTTTTAAAAATCGCATTACTTCTTATATTTCATGTTATTGGTTAGTGAAAATAAAAATCAACATCTGTTTACTATTAAAGAATATTTTTTTCCCTCATTTTAAATTTGAAAATAAATATAATTTGATTCAAATTTTCCAATAATACTTTAAAACAGAAAAAAAAGCAAAGGAGAGGTAGGTTAATGTTTATTTTCTTTAATTATTTCAGAAACGAATTTTTATTTGTATTAAATTTATTTATCTATTTATTTATTTATTACTCAAAATATTTTAATATTTTTTTTATAAAAAATTCAATTTTCATTAACTGTTTTGAGAAAACAATAATTGAAAATTTTGAATTTGACATTGAAATGTGTTAGTTTGAATCAGAGGACTGGAGCAGGAATATTTCCCTAACAGCATAATGGATTCGCTGATGGATGATGAACCAAATTATTGGAAATAGCATTTGATACCATTTCGACTGAGTTTATATTTTCGATTAACTGGAAGGTTTTGCGGATAATTAAATTAATGTGGAAAATTTTCTTCAATGTTAACCAGTACAACGGAAGCATGGCCTGCCCCTCACTACTTGTGTTTAAAAGGAGGTTATGCCATGTCTGTATTTTTCAGGGATTTTTCATTAGTTCCTAAATGATCCCACATCAATTCCATTCGCTTACATGTGTAGGGCATGAACCCTAACATATTTTCATTGGTTCAACTATATGTCGAAAACGGCTCATTAGGTTCACCTTATCTGGAGGAATACTGAGAAGTAGTGTATACATGGTCTTATAAATCTTTGATTTACTACCAAAGATTACCCATGCTAAAAACTCCTTTGTGGATACCCTAATTTCAACAACGGCTCATCCGATTTGGCCTAAAGTTTGAGGGTTGTAAAAGATTAGTGTTAGCATGGTATATTATATCTTAGCAAATTCCATCTTTGAGAAAGCTATACTTACCCATACTCTTGCATATCTTTTGATTAATTACGCACCAAACTTAAATTAATGAAAGAATAGTTAAAAAAAACATATTTTTAAAAGGAGAAATCATTTCGATACAAATAATTTATGTAAATAAAAAAATAATTTTGTTACGGAAGTAGAACGTTTTGGTTAATGAAGCTTTATTCCTAAAGATAATAAACAGTAAGGTAGTTATAAAATGTCCACTTGTTAGTTGCAATTTTTGGATTGTATTTTTTATAGAATACAACAATGGCAATGGATACCAACACGTAAGTCAACAAACCATTTTAAAGCAAAAATAAGATCAAAAATAAAATATTTCGCTTAACGTTCTTGTATGCCTCTCAAATGGTAATAGGAAAGCTGCAGGATGCCGAAACAATCTAGCTAGAGTGTAAGGAGGAGAATTATTCTGTGGTTTTACCACGAAATAAATTTTGTCACCAACAGTGTGTATGGAACTGACATCCACTTCAGGTTTGAGCGTCCTTAGTGCTTTCCCAACACTTTGGAAAAAGGGAAGGCATAAATCAAAACAAGTGTTTTAATCCCAAATTGGATCTAATGTGTGGTTTTTTTTGTTCACCCTTTATTTATAAAACTAACCTCAAAAATATAAGACGACAGTTTCCCATAAATTTCGCACAGCATTTGTAACGTTAATTGAATAGAGTAAAAAATCAATAATTTCATGGCTTAACTCCACTGTTTCGTAAATATTAATGGAATTAAGTTTTTAAAAAAAATTAATATATTATTGTATAGAAATAAAAATGTGCCCAAAATGGATCCTTTGAAGAAGAAATCTTTATCAGTTGAAAAATGCATCTCAGAAAAATTGAATTTAACGATCTTTTTATTACTAGTTAACTGAAAAACTCAATTTAACCTCCCAAAACTACCAGAATTTAAGGTTTATAAAAATTAAACAAGAGGCTATGTAGAAAGGAATATTTAAATTATTATTCCAACCAAAAATCGTTGTTTCAAAAAATGTCAATAGCACCTCCGCCCACTCATGCTTTCACTTGTTTCCGTTACAAAAATATTTTTGCAACCATCTATTCTGAAAATCATTATTACTGATTTTGATAGATATATTTTACGAATAAATTCAAGCCTTATTCAATTTTTAAAAGCAATCAACTTAACGACAAACAAACTAATGATTTGTTTTGAAATTTGTATTGTTGATGGAAATTTCTATTCCTCGTCTTGTCTTCATAAAGGACTTTATAATGAAATGTAATGGCCTTGTGTGCACAAGTTTGTTCTCCCATTCAAATACCTTTCAGTTTGATATAAATTATATATATTTTACTATTATTATTATTCTCTTTATTTCCTAATTGTAACTCTTATTTGGTTACTAATAAAACCATCCATAAAGACCTAAATGTTCCTTATGTAACCGATCTAGCCCGAACCCGATAGTATTCCTTCCATAATAAACTCCCTAACCACCCAAACCCACTCGTTTCTAACCTTGCTTCCTCTTCCATTCCTGGCAATCCTCCAAGGCGCCTGAAAAGAAGATGGCCTCGTGACCTTATATTGTAAACTGTTTTTAGAGTTCTACTACTGGGTAGTTTCTCTACATCCTGTATCATATCATTATGATCAAATTTACTGGTTGTATTTTTTTATACAGTTGTAAATATCAACAAATAAATAAAAAAATTTCTCTTGTGATATATCTATCATTCATAATTTTAGTTTATACTCTAAAAACACCTCATTAATTTGTATTATTAAGTTAAATTAAAACTATGTTAGCTATTCATTTTGTATTGTATTTTTAATTGTCGAACACGAGGATCGATTTTTAAGACATTATAATTAATTATCTTGCATCATGCATGAGTACAATTTAGAAAATAAATTGTTTAATGTTCAATATAATAGTAATTTTGTCACATTTATCAATTAATAAATTTATCATAAGAACAATTTTTTTGTACTTAGCAATTTTATCAGCACCTGTAAAATAAATATATTTTCTCAGTTATTTTAAAAAATATTTACAATTTTTTTAATTAGTTATCAATTAAATAAAGGCCACTATGTTGAATGAAAATGATAAAAACTTATTATCTTTAACTTTCAAACGGACTGTCCTGTAACCTACAAATTATTTACAAATATCAGTCTTCTTTTTCGAATAATTTATAAAACATATTGAAATTCTAAAAAAAACTTATATAT